>NC_092388.1:22431228-22734258 GCF_030028105.1 Mobula birostris
TAGTGCTCTTTATACCAAGATGTTGTGTGGTTTCAAAATAAAATTGTGACTTACCCACTTTTCATCTATCCAATGTTGTGTGGTATCATTGAATAACAGTAATAGTAATGGGATAGCTGGTGAAAGATCTCATAACCTGGGAAGGTTTCATAAAACAAACATTAGATATTCATAAAGTAGATGTAATGATATAGTTTCCAACACAGATTTTGTTTTGCTATTGATAGTGACAGTAGGGGTCTTCTACAGAAGCAACACAAAGGTATTTAATTCCACCTTTAGGAAATAGTTTGATCTTCATTAGATATACTAAGTCCAGCTACTGTGAATATAGAGCATGTTCTGTCGAATTTTACCAAATTTCTGGTCCCTGTAAGGAAAGGGGAAGTGGGAATATCTGACATGGGCAATATCCACTCATTCTTGCACCAGTAAAGAAATACTTGCATTTGTGTAGTAACTTTTGTAACCCTGGGATATCTTGAAAAAGGCTTCCATTTAATCAGGTATTTTTGAAGTATTGTTGTACCAGGGAAACTGTGCTGGCCAGTTTATGCAAAATAAATACAACAAACTCTTAAAAAATGGCAGTATAACAATAACCAACTAATATAGTAGCTAATGTTGTTTGGTGAATAACTGTTGGCAAGGATCCTAGGTAAAACTGTGAATATTTTAAAACAAGTGCTATCGGGTTGTGCATTAGAAAGAGCCTTTGTCTAACTTGTTATCTGACAGGAATCACTTATGAAAGTGCATTGATTCAATTCCCCATTGAACTATGAACCAAGATCTTCTGCATGAGCCTTTGTGCACCTCAGCCTGCAGCCTTCAGGGTGAGAGCACTCCAGCTAAATGGCTGCATTGTTTGGAACCTCTGGTTTAATGTAAATTTATTATTGAAGTTCATAAATGTCACAATATACAACCCGGAGATTACTTTCTTGAGCGTACTCAATAAATCCGTAATATAATAATAACCGTAATGGAATTGATGAAAGACTGCACCAACTTGGGGTTTCAACTAGTGTGTAAAAGACACAGGCTGTGCAAATACAAAAAGAAAAAAATAATAATAAATAAATAGGTGCTTGGAAGCAGGTACAGAGGAGATGTCAGGGGTAAGTTTTTTACCCAGAGGTTAGTGAGTGCGTGGAATGGGCTGCCAGCAGCGGTGGTGGAGGCGGAAACGATAGGGTCTTTTAAGAGACTCCTGGATGACGACATGGAGCTTAGAAGAATAGAGGGCTGTGGGTAAAGCCTAGGTAGTTCGAAGGTAGGGACATGTTCGGCACAGCTTTGTGGGCTGAAGGGCCTGTATTGTGCTGTATGTTTTCTATGTTTCTATGAGGTGAGGAGTCTATATAGCTTGTGAGAATGATTAAATGAAGCTATCATCTTCGATTCAAGAGCCTGATGGTTGAGGGGTAATAAATGTTCCTGAACCTGGTGGTGTGAGTTCTGAGGCTTCTGTACCACCTCCCTGATGGCAGCAGTGAGAAGAGAGCATGCCCTAGGTGGTGGGAGTCCCTGATGATGGCTGCTGCTTTCCTGCGACAGCGTATCATGCAGACGTGCTAAATGGTGGGGAGGGCTTTAGCCATGATAGACTGGGCTGTATACAATAGTTTTTGTAGTATTCTTCTATTTGCCAACTTTGGGCTGGACATTGATGGTGCCATAATTTCAGATCAGACCAACTCAAATTCTGGCATGAAGAAAGCCATGGATTCATAACCCCAATGACAGTAATTTCAGACCAATCAAGAAGTCCTTTTCATTAAATATAAAGGTTCTTTTGGTGCCCTGAGCATCAGTGTCTCAAGCATGTTGCAATGACATCAAAATGTCATATGGAAAAGAATGAAAGATTAGTGTTACTTTTGATTTTATGAAAATGTCAAACTCTGAACAGCTGTAACTTTTTATAAAGAGTGACACATTTTACAAATTATTAAAAAATACATATTTTCTTGTCCTTCATAGGCTTTGATATTTCAGTACAGTTAATGGCCAAAAAGAGGTACTTACTGGAGTTGACAGAGAAACATAGCAGCCAAATTGTACTTGGCAAGCTTCCACAGTTGCTAAAATGGTCATGGCCAGCTGATCTATTGTAGGTATTGATTGAGGGGTAAATTTTGATACAACTTGATCTCTTTCAAAATAGTGCCGTGGGATTCCTTATGCCTGAAATGGTGGGGCCTCAGTTTAATATCTCAGTCAAAAAACGATTCTTCCGGCTGTGCAGCCCTGAGCAAAAGCTTGTTTTTGTGATCTAATTTCTGGAGTGGGTCTTGAACCTTGTGGCGGGAGAGCCAGCAGCTGAACAAAAGATGTCTGTGAAGGTTTACATTTGAAAATATTAATAGAATTTGCTTTTCTGCAAATTGACAAGTCTAATTGTCAATTCTTATTTAAATTGTTAGCTAACATTGCACAAAAATCAGTATGGTGACCTAAGCGCCAGATTGCAAGCAGCTACAGAGCCTCTGTTTCTGTTAAATACCAGCCAGAACCAGAACCCTATTACTGTAGCAGTCATGTGCCTGCTATTTCACCTGAAGGAAAACAATCAGCCATTGTGTGGTCGGAGCTTGAGACATACATGTGAAATGAAAACATCATGAATGCAGCTGGTGCTGTTGAAAGCCAGCATCACAGTGTTGCCATCATCAAGAGTGTAAGCTTGTTTGAGGTTTCAATTATTCCTTCCTTTGTTTGTTTCCTGACTGACCTACTGACCTAGGCAAAGAACTGGATTTCACACACACTCTTATATAAAGTATATTATGAAAACAGCATCATTACTTGAATGTTTTAGAATTTCTGCACTTATTGCTCCCTTTCCCATCCTCTGAGTATGTAAATAGAAAAAGGAATTTTGGGGACTGTAGTTTCGGTCTCCTGTTTCATACACAAAGCCTGATATGGCTTTTGGTTAAAGTATTGAAGTTTATCTTCCACATGATCCACTGGTGAGACGCCACATTCTGTGGGATTCCCTCGCACTCGCCAAGCTGAGCTTGATACAAGCCTTGCCGTTTGTGTTGGTGAGGTTTTTCAAATTAAGTCACATTACTGCAGGTTAGCAATGTAAGAAATCTGCAGATGCTGGAAATCCAGAGCAGCATCCAGAATAGACGGTTGCCGTTTCAGGCTGAGACCCTTCTTCGGGACAGGAAAGGAAGTGGGAAGACAGCAGAATGAAGAAGTAGGGGAGGGGAAGGAGGCTCGCCAGAAGATGATAGGTGAAGCCAGGTGGGTGGGAAAGTCAAAAGGAGAAAGCGAAGAAGGAGGGGCACCAGGGAGAGGTGACAGGCAGATGAGAAAAGGTAAGAGGCCAAAGTGGGAAATAGAAGAGGGGGGAGTGGGGTGGGGAAATTTCTTCACTGGAAGAAGAAATCAATGTTCATGGCATCAGATTGGAGTCTACCCAGACAGAATATGAGGTGTTGCTCCTCCACCCTGAGAGTGGCCTCATCATGGCTCAAGAGAAGGCCATGGACCAAGTCAGAATGGAAATTGGAATTAAAATGGTTGGCTACTAGGAAATTCTGCTTTTGACAGATGGAGCGGAGGTGCTATTCAAAGCGGTCCCCTAATTTACGATGGGTCTCACCAATGTAGAGGAGGCCGCATCGGGAGCACCGGGTACAAAGACGACCCTATCAGATTTGCAGGCGAAGTGGTGCCTCATCTGGAAAAACTGTTTGGGGCCCTGAATGGAGGTGAGTGAGGAGGTGAATGGGCAGGTGTAGCAGTTTGGTGGCTTGCAGGGGAAGTGCCAGGAGGGAGATAGTGGAGAGGGATGAATGGGCAAGGGAATCATGGAGGGAGTGATCCCCGTGGAAAGCAGAGATGTGTTTGGTGGTAGGATTTCTTCTCTGGGTAAAATAATTTTTTTCCTTCTGTCTTCCCTTTTTTTCTGGTCCCTGCTTTACACTTTATCTCTTCTCACCTGCCTATCACTCCCCCTAGTGCTCGTCCTTCTCTTTCTCCGATGGTCCATTCTCCTCTCCTAACAGATTCCTTCTTCTCCAGCCCTTTACCTTTTCCACCTGCCTGACTTCACCTATCACCTTCTAGCTGTCCTCCTTCCCCTCTCCTCACCTTTTCATTCTAGTGTCTTCCCCCTTCCCCCTTCCTTTCCAGTCCTGAAGAAGGGTCTCAGCCTGAAATGTCGACTGTTTATTCATTTCCATAGATGCTGCCTGACTTGTTGAGTTCCTCCAGCATTTTGTATTACATTACTCCATGTTACTAGGTTTTGAGTGACTCTCTAAAGGTCACCTCTGTTGTCCTTGAGCCTTCCAGATCATCTATGAAGCTTCTACTGGAGCAAGGCACCTACTGAAGCTCTGAAGGAAATTGGAAAAGAAAAGGGGAGTGTTCAGGAGCTGTTGACAGCTCCACGATGCCCAAACTGCTTCAGAGCCGAACAAATATTTTTGACATGTTTTTTGCCAGTGTTGGATGTAAGAGCTAGACTTCAATGGAACTGGTAATATTGGGATCAAGTCACCATGAAAACAAAATATGAACAAACTTTGATCAGTTTACAAACTGTAAACCTCTGTCAGTTCAGATGAAATTTGGTAGCACTGTAGTGTAGTGGTTAGTGTAATACTTCAAAGTGCCAGCTGTAAGATTGGAGTTCAGTTCCCACTGCTGGCTGTGAGAGTTTCTCCCTGTGACAGCGTGGTTTCCTCCAACTGCTCCATTTTCCTCTCAGATTGCAAGGGCGTACGGGTTAGCATCAGTAAGTTCTGTGCTTGTTATTTTGGTGCTGGAAACATGGGGACACTTGCAGGCTGCCCTCAGCACATCCTTGGACTGTGTTGGTCATTAGCACAAGCAAACACATTTCGATGAGCATGTGACAAATAAGTCCCATCTTTATCTTTTTTCTTTCAGTCATTGAGCATTTACTGTTTAACAGTCTGTTCATAAATTTTTTTCTTTACACATTGATTATTACTATTCCCAATTTCCAACATCCTTACTATGTTCCTTTTGTTCATCTTTGGATGAAAGAGAGGAACTGATGAGCATTTTGTTATGCATCATTGTTCAGCAATCTGCTGATGCTCTTACTGTGCCTGTCTAGTGTGCGTTTGCCACAGATTTCAATCATTTTTGATTTTTATCTGTCTGTATTTCTTGTATTTGCTAAAACAGCGAATATTATAAAATGCTCGGTAAGAGAATTAATAGGATTATAAAAGATGCATGCTGTTTTGGGTTTGTACCATATATATATGTGTGTGTGCGTGAATTATTGTTGCATGTACCAAGATACAGTGAAAAGCTTGGCTTGCTTACTGTTTCTATAACATCTATTTTGTACAATCCCTGTCTGTATATGTATTTCATTTAACTTGGTGAGTTCCAATGCTTTTTTATGATTAGTGTCTGGTTGAAGCTCTTAGTAGGCCACAATTTCTTAACCACGGAGCTCTCTGATTTTGCGGTTGAGATGAATGACAAAATCAGTGTGCAGTGTAACCAAACAGCAATCTCGCATGAACGCATAGCTATAATTAAGTGCAGAAATTGCAGCTCTGCTCTTAATGTTACCCAACACCACCATTAGTTTTGTAATATTGGTATTTGGCTAAGAAAGTCAGTATTGTAATAAGTGGGGAAGCCTCTGGTGAAGAGACAGCAAAGAAGGTTAGGCCAGTTCACTGTAAGGTTATCCATCTATATTAACTTACTTTTTTTTCCCTCACTCCTGAAACTGCCTGATCTGCTGATAATCTCTTTTTGGTTTGAGTTCAGTAACAGCTGAAAGTAGGACATAGAAAGTGGCAAGGGCTGGTGGTAGGCCGGGGAACTGAGGTTTTTAGGATCCAGCATCAAAAGACTAAAAATTTGATTAAAAAATGGAAGAATGCTTATCATAACATATGATAAGAGTTTCTGTGAATATATAAGCAGCAAGAAAAGGCTAAGGTAGGTGTGGGACTTCTAGAGAATGCAGCTGTTGAATTAATCACAGCACAAATGGTAGATATGGTCAAGCAACACACATCAAAGTTGCTGGTGAACGCAGCAGGCCAGGCGGCATCTCTAGGAAGAAGTACAGTCGACATTTCGGGCCGAGACCCTTCGTCAGGACTAACTGAAAGAAGAGCTAGTAAGATCCTATTAGAAGTTAGTCCTGACAAAGGGTCTGGGCCTGAAACGTCGACTGTACCTCTTCCTAGAGATGCTGCCTGGCCTGCTGCGTTCACCAGCAACTTTGATGTGTGTTGCTTGAATTTCCAGCATCTGCAGAATTCCTTGTGTTTGCATAGATATGGTCAATCCATTTTCTGTATCTTCAGTGTTGAGGACACTGTTTTTATCCCCAAGATAAAAACAAGCTAAATTAAAATAAGGAGAATTTTAAATAAATCTCAACCACAATGGATAAGGAGCTCAAGGTAACTCACGGGTGCAAATTTTGAGGAAGTTTGAGGGATAAAGGCAAGCAAACTGCTGGGGCCTGATGACCTGCACTCAAACCTTTTAAAAGAAGTTGCTGTAGAGATTGGAGCCAGTTGTTTGAAAGACTTCAGTACTTGCTAAATTCCAGGAGGATTGCAGAAGAGTGGAAAATTTAACTGCCTTGTTCATATGTGGGCAAATGGAGTATAATATAGGGTCACTTGCATCAATAAGAGGAATCAAAATGGAGGTTATTATCTAAAAGCAGTGAGACTGCAAATGGGTGAAATTCAGAAGGATCCATGTGTTCTAGTGCATGCATCACAAAACAATAGCAAACTAGTTCTTAAGATACTTAAAAAGGCTACTGCTGTGTTGGCCTTTACTCTGAAGAGCTTCAGGTTCAGGAATAGGGAGGTTGTGTTACTTGTACAGGGTGTTGAAGCTTCTGGAATGCCTAGTGGAGCTTTTGGTTCTCTAATGGGTTTTACAGGCTGTTGATGGCACTGTACTTGGAATACTGTGGAGCTTTGGTCTCCTTTTCCTCCCAAAAGAAGGATATAGTAGCATTGGAGGCAATACAAAGGAGATTTACTAGGCTAATTCCTTTGAGAGCGTTGTTCTTTCAAGAGAAGCAGTTCAATTTGGATCTACATTCTTTAAAGCTTAGAAGAACGAGGGTTGACCTGATTCAAACATATAAGATTCTAAGGGTAGGATAGATGTTGAGTTGATTCACGAGTGGGAGAATCGCAGTAAAATTAGGGACTAGTCACTTAACGTAGAGATGCATCAAAATTTCATCACTCAAAGGTAAAAAATCTTGGGAATTCTCTGTTTATGGGGGTGGGATGGGGGAGATCATTAGACGTATTTAAGGTGAAGACGGTCATCTATTTTTAAGATCAAGAAGTTAAAGGTCATGGGGTATTGGCACAGAAGAGGAGTTGAGACCAACATAGATCAGCCATGGTGATACTGAATGGCAGGGCGGTTGTGAGGGTCCAGGTGACCAATCCCTACCCCTGCTCCTATTTTCTTGCATTTCTCTGAGCTGCATTTCACACCTTTCTACATATCCATATTGTTTTCTTTCTTCAGCTTTCCTCATTAATCTACAGTATATATCTGATAGCTCTGTAAACATTGTAGTCGCCCGGCCTTAGTTTATCAAAAATATTCCCTTTGTCCTATACAACCTTCACTCACCTTTTTCAGTTCCAGCAAGGAGTCTTTGATCTGAAATGTTAAATTGTTTCTTTTGCTGCTACCTGGTCTGTTGATTGATTGTTGCATCATTTGTATTTTTTATATGAGAGCAGGTTAGGACATGACCATACTGATATAAACAGAACTTGAATGGTTGATCTGTCTTAACAGAACATAGAACATAAAACATAGAAAACCTACAGCACAGTACAGGCCCTTTGGCCCACAAAGTTGTGCCGAACATGTCTCTACCTTAGAAATTACTAGGGTTACCCATAGCTCTCTATTTTTCTAAACTCTATGTACCTATCCAGCAGTCTCTTAAAAGACCCTATTGTATCCGCCTCCACCACCGTTGCCGGCAGCCCATTCCATGCATTCACCACTCTCTACATAAGAAAAAACTTACCCCCGACATCTCCTCTGTACCTACTCCCAAGCACCTTAATCCTGTACCCTCTTGTGGCAGCCATTTCAGCCCTGGGAAAAAGCCTCTGACTATCCACACAATCAATGCCTCTCATCATCTTATGGTCATAGTCATAGTCATAGTCATAATTTATTGATCCCGGAGGAAATTGGTTTTCATTACAGTTGCATCATAAATAATAAATAGTAATAGAACCATAAATAGTTAAATAGTAATATGTAAATTATGCCAGTAAATTATGAAATAAGTCCAGGGCCAGCCTATTGGCTCAGGGTGTCTGACCCTCCAAGGGAGGAGTTGTAAAGTTTGATGGACACAGGCAGGAATGACTTCCTGTGACACTCTGTGTTGCATCTTGGTGGAATGAGTCTCTGGCTGAATGCACTCCTGTGCCCAACCAGTACATTATGTAGTGGATGGGAGACATTGTGCAAGATGGCATGCAACTTGGACAGCATCCTCTTTTCAGACACCACCGTGAGAGAGTCCAGTTCCATCCCCACAACATCACTGGCCTTACGAATGAGTTTGTTGATTCTGTTGGTGTCTGCTACCCTCAGCCTGCTGCCCCAGCACACAACAGCAAACATGATAGCACTGGCCACCACAGACTCGTAGAACATCCTCAACATCGTCCTGCAGATGTTAAAGGACCTCAGTCTCCTCAGGAAATAGAGATGGCTCTGTCCTTTCTTGTAGACAGCCTCAGTATTCTTTGACCAGTCCAGTTTATTCAGTTTATTACACACCTCTATATGGTCACCTCTCATCCTCTGTCGCTCCAAGCAGAAAAGGCCGAGTTCACTCAACCTGTTTTCATAAGGCATGCTCTCCAATCCAGGCAACATCCTTGTAAATCTCCTCTGCGCCCGTTCTATGGTTTTCAAATCCTTCCTGTAGTGAGGCGACCAGAACTGAGCACAGTATTCCAAGTTGGGTCTGACCGGGGTCTATATAGCTGCAACATTACCTCTCGGCTCCTAAATTCAATTCCACGATTGATGAAGGCCAATATACTGTATGCCTTGTTAACCACAGAGTCAACCTGCACAGCTGCTTTGAGTGTCTTATGGACTCGGACCCCAAGATCCCTCTGATCCTCCACACTGCCAAGAGTCTTACCATTAATACTATATTCTGCCATTATATTTGACCTACCAAAAATGAACCACTTCACATTTATCTGGGTTGAACTCCATCTGCCACTTCCCAGCCCAGTTTTGCATCCTATCAATGTCCTGCTGTAACCTCTGACAGCCCTCTACACTATCCACAACACCCCCAACCTTTGCGTCATCAGCAAGCTTACTGACCCATCCCTCCACTTCCTCATCCAGGTCACATAAAAATCACGAAGAGTAGGGGTCCCAGAACAGATCCCTGAGGCACACCACTTGTCACTGACCTCCATGCAGAATATGACCCGTCTACAACCACTCTTTTCCTTCTGTGGGCAAGCCAGTTCTGGATCCACAAAGCAATGTCTCCTTGGATCCCTTGCCTCCTTACTTTCTCAATAAGCCTTGCATGGGGTACCTTATCAAATGCTTTGCTGAAATCTATACACACTACATCTATTACTCTTCCTTCATCAATGTGTTTAGTCACATCCTCAAAAAAATTCAATCAGGCTCGTAAGGTACAACCTTCCCTTGACAAAGCCATGCTGACTATTCCTAATCATATTATACCTCTCCAAATGTTCATAAATCCTGCTGCTTTGGATCTTCTCCATCAACTTACCAACCACTGAAGTAAGACTCACTGGTCTATAATTTCCTGGGCTATCTCTACTCCCTTTCTTGAATAAGGGAAAAAGATCCACAACCCTCCAATCCTCTGGAACCTCTCCCAATCCCATTGATGATGCAAAGATCATCGCCAGAGGCTCAACAATCTCCTCCCTTGCCTCCTACAGTAGCCTGGGGGTACATCTCATCCGGTCTCAGCAACTTATCCAACTTGATGCTTTCCAAAAGCTCCAGCACATCCTCTTTCTTAATATCTGCATGCTCAAGCTTTTTAGTCTTCTGCAAGTCATCACTACAATCACCAAGATCCTTTTCCATAGTGAATACTGAAGTAAAGTATTTATTAAGTACCTCTGCTTTTTCCTCTGGTTCCATACACACTCTCCCACTGTCATACTTGATAAGTCCTATTCTTTCACGTCTTATCCTCTTGCTCTTCATATACTTGTAGAATGCCTTGGGGTTTTCCTTAATCCTGCCCGCCAAGGCCTTCTCATGGCCCCTTCTGGCTCTCCTAATTTCTTTCTTAAGCTCCTTCCTGTTAGCCTTATAATCTTCTAGATCTCTAACATTACCTAGCTCTCTGAACCTTTCGTAAGCTTTTCTTTTCTTCTTGACTAGATTTACTTCAGCCTTTGTACACCACGGTTCCTGTACCCTACCATAAACTTCCCTGTCTCATTGAAACGTACCTATGCAGAACTCCACACAAATATGCCCTGAACATTTGTCACATTTCTTCTGTATCTTTCCCTGAGAATATCTGTTTCCAATTTAAGCTTCCAAGTTCCTGCCTGATAGCCTCACAATTCCCCTTACTCCAATTAAACACTTTTCTAACTTGTCTGTTCTTATCCCTCTCCAGTGCTATTGTAAAGGAGATAGAATTATGATCACTATCTCCAAAATGCTCTCCCACTGAGAGATCTAACACCTGACCAGGTTGATTTCCCAGTACCAGATCAGGCTTATCTACATACTGTGTCAAGAAACCTTCCTGAACACACCTAACAAACTCCACCCCATCTAAACCCCTTGCTCTAGGGAGATGCCAATCGATATTTGGGAAATTAAAATCTCCCACAATGACCACTCTGTTATTATTACACCTTTCCAGGATCTGTTTCCCTATCTGCTCCTCGATATCCCTGTTACTATTGGGCGGCCTATAAAAAACACCCAGTAGAGTTATTGACCCCTTCCTGTTCCTAACCTCCACCCACAGAGACTCCGTAGACAATCCCTCCATGATGTCCACCTTTTCTGCAGCCGTGACACTATCTCTGATCAACAGTGCCACGCCCCCACCTCCTTTGCTTCCCTCCCTGTCCTTTCTGAAACATCTAAAACCCAGCACTTGAAGTAACCATTCCTGTACCTGTGCCATCTAAGTCTCTGTAATAGCCACCACATCAAAGCTCCAAGTACTGATCCACGCTCTAAGCTCATCTGCTTTGTTCACAATCTCCGTCGGTCTGAGCGTGTCCCTTCTCTATTACCTGCCTATCCTCCCCCTCGCACTGTCTCTGAGCTTTCTCTATTTGTGAGCCAACTAGCTCTTCCCCAGTCTCTTCAGTTCAGTTCCCACCCCCCAACAATTCTAGTTTAAACTCTCCCCAGTAGCCTTAGCAAACCTCCCCGCCAGGATATTGGTCCCCCTGGGATTCAAGTGCAACCTGTACTGTTTGTACAGGTCACACCTGCCTCAAGAGAGGTCCCAATGATCCAGAAATCTGAATCCCTGCCCCCTACTCCAATCCCTCAGCCATGCATTTATTCTCCACCTCATTCTATTCCTATACTCACTCTCACATGGCACAGGCAGTAATCCTGAGATTACTACCTTTGCAGTCCTGCTTCTCAACTTCCTTCCTAACTCCCTGTAGTTTGTTTTCAGGACGTTTTCCCTTTTCCACCTATGTCATTGTTACCAATATGTACCACGACCTCTGGCTGTTCTCCCTCCCACTCCAGGACATCGCCAAACAACTACCGGCTTGATGTATAGTTTTTATATCTGAATTTTCCAGTTTTCTAAGTTTTTTAAATAATTTTATTTTTATTTCTCTATTATAATCCCATTTTGTGTTACCTTAAATTTCATTTGTTGTTCCTTTCTGTGCATCAGGCAGCAACCTAGACGTTTCTTTAGCATTTTGTCTGTTTTTTACGAGGCCAAGTTGATAGCTCGATGCTGACCCCAGCACGGGTGGAAAGTGTGCAAGGAGCTGGCCGGACTTGAATCTGAGACCATTCGCTCTGAAGTGTGTGGATGCCTCTACATCACCGGCCAGCTAATTTTTCTTTCTGTATAATACTTCACATTGTCACACTGAATTACCTCTCTAATGAGCCCTTCCTGGATTTACACTGCTGCTCATTAATGATTCTTTGATACAGTTGGCTGAAGGAAAATGTATTTGAGCTTTTTATTAACGTATTCCCAGGTGCTTGATGAAAGATGTTAGAAAAATAATTGTCTTATTTTACAGAATATTTCCAGTGTCAACTCTGTGAACCATTGAAATGAGTAGTTACCGTCATTCAGTTGTCATTTGGCGAAGTTTGGCCTTTTGTTCTCTTATTCGACAAAATATATTAAGAATATTCTATAAGCAAAACTCTGGCCAACTTCAGTTATGCTTCAATTTGATGACACCCCTATGTCTAAGCCTTCAGATAGTCGGTTGAAATTTCACTCGGGATTCTTGAGCACAAAAGTTTGGGCTAACATCCTGTTGCAGTACTGAGAGGATCTGAATCTGTGAAAGGTGCCATGATTCAGTTGAGATGTTAAATTGAGTCTCCATCTGGCCTCTACGCAAAGGCCACATTTAAGAAATTGATCTAAGGTTTTGACACGAGACACTGCAGATGCTGTTATCTGGTGCAAAAAAGAGAGCTCTGGAGGAACTCATTAGATTGAGCAGTTTCTGTCGGTAGGTTAGTGGGGGAGAGAAATTGTCAAAGTCTACTTGACTCTTTTCCATGGTCCAACCAACGGTGTCATTGATTGTCAAGTAATGCAGGTCTTCCACATTAGTGGGTTGCTCAGTAGCAATGGAGCTACGTACCTTCTTGCCTCGACTTGCTGCATACCGTTGTTGTTTGAAGATGCACAGTCCAAGAAACGGTGCAAATGATTGCCTTGGATGTTCTTACTGTGATCGCAAGACTCTGTTGGACATTGCTAATGCAGAAAACTGAAAATTTGGTTTACTGGCTCATTGGTGAGATCAATGGCAGGGTAGCTGCATTTCCTTGGTTGTTGCGCGGACCAGGCCTTCATACTGTGGTGTTGCCTGTTGTGGCCACCGAGGCGGTGTGGGAGGGAGCAGAGGCCTCTGTGGGTGTGCTGAACCCTGCCCTGGGTCGGGGCTGGCCCCTCCCATCAATGCTGCCCTTCACTGCTGTCTTCTAGTGTTTGTTCGGTGGAAGACAAGCTGGACAAGGACAACATACCATCAATCTACAGGCCATGCCACTCAGGAACCTGGGCTGTATTATTATTGCGACTTTATGTTTTTCTGCTAAATGTTGGTGCAGTGCTTCCTACCTTGGCTCCAGAGGAACGCTGTTTCATTTGGCTGAATTTATGTATGGTTGATTGACAATTAAACTTGAACATTTCTGGTTAAGACCTTCCACTGGGTCTGAGAGTAGAGAAGGAAGATAGCTGATATAATGAGGAGAGGGGGTGGAGACAGTGAGTGGTGGGTATTCAGAGGAGGTGTGAGGGATGATGGGTGGAGAGAACCCAATTGGGGAGGGTTAGGCTGCGAGGCAGAAGCAGGTAGGTGGTAGATAGAAGCAGACAAGAAAGGAAGGGCAGATGGAGCAAGGCGAGGGAAGATGGAATATGAAGGTGGAGAATGCTGGAGAATGATAAGCAGGACACAAAATCTACAGGTGCTGGAATCTGAGACAATGGGAAGGTGATGATGGGAGGCATTAAAAGAGCGATAAAGGGCAGATGGGGGAAGAGATCCAGTGGTGTGTGGTCAGTGGATGGATTGGGGGCAAAAATAGTTAATGAGCATTGGTTGAGGGGTATGGGAGAAGGAACAATATGGATCAGAAATGGATCTGAAGAAGGGGGAGAGGGGCAAAACAAGGAGCAAGGATTTTCCTGAAATTCAAAATTTAATGTTCAAACCCTTGAGTTGTAGACCACACAGGTAGAATATGAGGTGTGGTATATAGCTTGTGTTGGTCTTCACCGTGACAGAGGAGGAGACAATGGATAGATGCTCTCTGTTACTCTTTATTTACATCCACCTGCCTCTGTCTCCCAATTCCACTCCTCCACCTGGCGCCTTCATTCCTCCTCAGTCCACGTCTCACTTACTGACCCCCCCCCCCCCACAATCTTTATATTGGCTACTTCCCCCTCTACTGATGCAGGGTCTCGACCTGAAATGTTGATAGGTTGTTTGCTGCTGAAGCAGAACTGTTAAGTATTTTTTCTCCCTCTTCACAAATGCTGCCAAGCCTGTTAATTATTTTCAAATTCCCTGCTTTTATTTTTAATTACCAGCATCTACGACCTTTTGTGTATGTTCATATGTTGTAGAATTTTGTCCTCATCATTTCCACATCCTTGTTTGTAAGAGTTTGCTGTTGCAAGGACGGCTGCTGAATTTCCTATGGTGCAACACTTCATTGCTTGTTAAGCAGTGGGGGACATCCTGAGGACCTGAAAGGCATGCTTTTTTTTTATCCTTCACCCATCATTGTTGTAGGAATTCCCTGAAAATCAGAGTACCCTCCAGGAAGATGCAGTGAAAGTCCACATTAAGGAGAAAATTTAGAAGCCATAGCATTCAGTGGATTATGAAGAAGAAAAAAATAATGCTATCCATACCATGTGCCCATATTCGCAATGCTCCCGAGAAATTGCTTTGGAAATGTCAGTTCTTATTCTTTTCACTAAAGATGCCTTATTTATAAAAAATATAGTAAACTATGCAAACATTGTGTCATTTAAACAGCTTTTTAAACAAAGTCTTGCATGGTAGGTGCTTTAGATGAATTGACAAAGTATTTAAATTCTGCCCAAGGTAATTTTTATTCAGGGAAGGTTTAACAATCAGTGATCTGTTAAGCAGTAACCCCCTTTTGCTCTTCAAACTATTTGATAAATGATAGATTTCTAAAAATGTGGTCCATGTTGAACCTTTTTTATCTTTAAAAAAAATCCTTTCAGATTCTCAGAGACCCCTGAGGGAAAACCACTTAAATCAATCTTGTAAGTGTGCCTTTTATCCCACAGCAAGCATCCATGTTTTAAAAATCTTTATATCAAATGGACTAGCATTGCTGTAGTATTTCATTGCACGTAAATCTATCAGGAATTGCTTCAGCTTTTACTCACTGTCTTTCCTTAACCCTAAAAACATAGTTATTGTAGTGTGGCCAAGCCTAGAAGCAATTTTGTTTTTTAAGAAGTCAGTCAAAATTAAAACAGGGAGATGAGTACTGGCAGAAATATGGCAAGAGGGTTTCCTGCTTGGCCTCTTGTTTACAGAATTGAGTGATATTGGATATAAACAATGAGGAAATAATAGATGAAAATATTATTTTTATATTATTATTTTCATAAATATTTTCATCTTCACAATATTTAAGCAAGAAATGTCCTCAAGAAATGAAGATTGTTAGCACAATAAACCCTTTGAATTTTATTTATTTTTTAGTGCTATAATGCATCTATTGCATTTTTGTACAGTCAGTGGCCACTTTATTAGATATACCAGCTCACTAATGCAAATATCTAATCAGCCAATCAATACATAAAAGCATGCTGACAGAGGGTCAAGAGGTTCAGTTGTTGTTCAGACCATCAAAATGGGGGAAGAAATGTGATCTATGTGACTTAGACCTTGGAATAATTGTTGCCTGGGATTTTCATACACAACAGTATCTGGAGTTCACAGAGAATGGTGCAAAAAGCAAAATGAAAATCCAGTGAGCAGCATTTTTGTGGGTGCAAATGCCTTGTTCATGAGAGAGGCCAGAGAATGGTCATACTGGTTCAAGCCGATAGGAAGGCTATAATAACTCAAATAACCACATACTACAACAGAGGTGTGCAGAAGAGCATCTCTGAACACACAACATGTCGAATCTTGAAGTGGATAGGTTCCAGTGAAAGAAGACCACAAACATACACTCAGTGGCCATTTTATTAAGTTCAGGAGGTACCCAATAAAGTGGCCACTGAGTGTATGTCTCCCTTTATACCAGTTGGCTTGAATTGTGCCATTGTTTTCCTTCAACACAACAAATTGAGCAGATCTGCTACTGGCTTGAGATTGCTTGACACCAAGGACACGTTGTTTATTCTAGCATGCCCCCAATGGGAACTCAACCTTCTTGCATTTTTTGACATCATGTCGTGCAGTGGAAAATTCTTAGCACACTCACCCGGCTGCTATTATGGAACAGCTTTGACAACAAATAATGCCTTGCCCAGGGCTCATTAAGCTGCCAAAGCTGTCACTTCTCTTGAAAGTTTGTTCATCTCATTGACTTCACACTCAATCACTTGTGGCCAGCCAAAATATGGAAGTAGATTTTAAAATCATTTAAAAATTAGAGTTAAAGGCTGAACTTAACACTTGGACAAGAATTTAAAATGAAATGCCATTAGGAAGTAGCATACCAGGTAAGTGTACTTGGAAACATGACAAATATGGTGTGTAAGTGCAAGGTAATGCTCATTTGGAGGACTAATAAATATAGGAAACATATAATGAATTGAAAGGCCCTGGGGAGTATTAAGGAATAGAGGGATCATGGTGTAAGTCCAAGTATCACTGTAGGTTACAGGTGAATAAAATGATGAAGAAGTTAAATGTAAGTTAAACTTACCTTTATGAGCTGGAGCATAGAATACAACAGTAGGGTGATTATGAAACAACCTTTCAAATTTAGGATAGATCCATAGGTCATAGTTCTGGTTCCCACACTATAGACAGGGCACAAGTGGCTCTGTAGAGAATGTAATAGAGATTTTAAGGTTGGCGCCTCTGTTGAGGAGCTTTATCTAGGAGGAGAGGCTGGATAGGCTGTCTTTATTTTCCATGGAGTAAAGAGGAGAATTTTATTGATGTATACATAACTATCTGAGGGATAGATGGAAGAAAATATTTCCTGAGAGTAGAATACCTAGACAAGCACTAGAGTCGCTAAGGCATAGATTTGCGATGGACCAAGTGCTGGTGTCTGGGACCATCATAGATAGTTACTTGATAGTTGACATGGTCACGATGCGTTGATGAGTGTGGCTCTGTGATGTGACTCTAAATATTCTTCAGCAGTCCCTCAAGGTTAAGGTTGACTTGCTTCCACTCTTATTTGCTCCCGATGCGGCCTTCTATGTATTGGCGAGACCTGACGCAGACTGGGAGATCGTTTTGCTGAACACCTACGCTCTGTCCGCCAGAGAAAGCAGGATCTCCCAGTGGCCACACATTTTAATTCCACGTACCATTCCCATTCTGATATGTCTATCCACGGCCTCCTCTACTGTAAAGATGAAGCCACACTCGGGTTGGAGGAACAACACCTTATATTCCATCTGGGTAGCCTCCAACCTGATGGCATGAACATTGACTTCTCAAACTTCCGACTAATGCCCCACCTCCCCCTTGTACCCCATCCGTTATTTATTTATATACACACACATTCTTTTTCTCTCTCTCTCTCCTTTTTCTCCCTCTGTCCTTCTCACTATACCCCTTGCCCATCCTCTGGGCTTCCCCCCTCTCCCTTTTCTTTCTCCCTCGGCCTCCTGTCCCATGATCCTCTCATATCTCTTTTGCCAATCACCTGTCCAGCTCTTGTCTCCATCCCTCCCCCTCCTGTCTTCTCCTATCATTTTGGATCTCCCCCTCCCCCCTCCCACTTTCAAATCTCTTACTAGCTCTTCCTTCAGTTAGTCTTGACGAAGGGTCTCGGCCCGAAATGTTGACTGTACCTCTTCCTAGAGATGCTGCCTGGCCTGCTGCGTTCACCAGCAACTTTGATGTGTGTTGCTTGAATTCCCAGCATCTGCAGAATTCCTCGTGTTTGCGTTTTTAAATTCTGCTCTGGTTTGACTGCTTCAGAGATGATCTACAAGGCCTGTGTGGGAACTGCAGACTCTTTCTCAGGTGGCACAGGAAGTCAAAGTTCATCCATAGTAAATTTATTATCGAAGTACATATATGTTACCACATACTTCACCTTGAAATCCATTTTCTTTCAGGCATTTATAGCAAAAAAGAAATAAAAATAGAATTTTATGAAAAACTATACATAAACAAAGACTGACAACAACAACAACAGCAAAAGAAGTTAAACTGTGCAAATAAAAACATGAGAACATGAGTTGTGAAGAGTCCATGAAAGTGAGTCTGTAGGCCGTAGAGTCAGTTCAGTGTTGTGGTGAGTGAAGTTATTCATGCCTCTACAGAAGCCTGATGGTTGTAGAGTAATAACTGTTCCTGAACCTGGTGGTGTGGGACTTAAATCTCCTGTACCACCTACCCAATGGTTGTAGTGAGAAGAGGACAGGACCTGTGTGGTGGTAGTCAGAAAGTGACCAACAGAAGCCAGTAAACTCCTCCTGCCTTACAAGCAGGACTTCTTAATGGTTCAGATGCATGACCTTCTGGTTCTCAATACCATCCCAAATGCTCCTTTTCCACTTTGAATGGTCCTGGTTCATGGATCCCTAAGTGTCAGTGGGAAGGAAGCTTTGAGAACATCCTTGAAACTTTCTCTGTGTCTGCCTGGTAACCTCCCATGATATTATTCCATTGCCGACAATCAGTCAATCTGGTAATAGTGCAGGTTCAGTGGATCTATAAAGCACGATTAAATTTAGTCATTACCTGCTATGACATTTTACTGTTTGCACCACATAGATTGTTTTTCTTGTCAGCTGCTTGCCGTTGGATGGAATTGTTTATGGTAAAGTCCCTTGTAGCTCATAAATTGTCTATGATTCTCACCTCCAAAAGCTGCTTCACACTATTTGTGAAGTATTTGTATCTCTCACTTTGCTTCTTTTTGAATAAGTGTTCTCAACCTGGGGTCCATAGCATAAAAACGGTTGGGAACCTCTGCTGTAGAAGAACATTGTGACAGGGGAGCCATTTCACTCACCCTATCAAGCATGACTATCACTTAATGGCGATGAATTACCTCCCAAAAATTGCAATTGTTCCAAATCCCGAAATATATTTAACAGAGATAAATCATTCTCAGATTTGTAATTATTCAAGATTCAAGATAATTTTATGCTATTTCCGGAATGCAAATGTAAAGGAGAATGAAAGTATTGTTGCTCTGGATACAATGCAACAGAAAAATAACAGATTACGATAAAGAATACAATAATAAAAAAAAACATGTTCATCCATAAAGTGACGTTAGGCACAGGAATGTCATAAGTTGAATGACAAGAAATGATAAATTAGTGGCGTTGGCGGTGTGGATGGTTGGGTTAGTGGGTGGAAGTGTTAATCAGCCTTAATGCTTGGGGAAAGTAACTGTTTCTGAGTCTGGTGGTCCTGGTGTGGATGCTACATAGCTTCCTCCCTAATGGGAGGGGACAAGCAGTTCACGAGCAGAGTGGGTGGAATGCTTCGTGATGTTGCTGGTGACGCATTAAGCAGTTTTGACTACCTGCTGTGGAGCCTTCCTGTCTGCTGCAGTGTAGTTCTCGTACCATGCAGGGGTGTAGCTTGTTAGGATGCTCTCTGATATGAATCAGTAGAAGGACATAAGTCTTGATGTGCATAGTCTCACTCTCTTCAGCCTCCTCAGAAAGCAGAGGTGTTAGTGAGCTTTTCCGATTGTGAAGAATGTATTTTGGGACCTCGAGAGGTTGGGCGAGAAGTGCACTTCAAAGAGTTTTAAACTGTTCGCAGTTCCCAGTGCTGTGACGCTGATATAAAGAGGTGTTTGGGTTCTTCTGAGGTTGATAACCACCTACTTTGTCTTGTTGACACTGTGGAAGAGATTATTCCCCCGACATCAGGACTTGAACTCTCCCACCTCCTCTCTGTAGGCCATCTCGTCGCTGTTGGTGCTGAGTCCCACCACACTGTCGTGTCATCAGTGAACTTGACAATGTGATTACTTGGGTATTTAACCATGCAGTCATGTGTGAGCGGAATGTACAACATCGGGCTCAGCCAGGAGTAGACAGGAGCAGTTGTGCATGCTAACTATCTGAGTTCTGCCGGTTAGGAAGTCCAACACGCGGTTGCACAGTTGTGTATTTAGACTGAGGAATAGGAGTTTGATCACCGAGGTCTGTGGGACAATGGTGTTGAATGCCGAACTGGAATCCAGAAACAGCATCCTGCCATATGTGTGTTTGTCTTCTAGGTGTGTCAGGGTCAGGTGCTTGACTGATGCTATGGCATCTGTCATAGAGCATTTCTATTAAGCATATTGATGAGTGTCCAGTGTGGCAGGAATGGAGTTTTTGATGCGTGCCTTTACCCGTTCAAAGCACTTCATGATGATTGGAGTCAGTGTCACTGTGTGGTAGTAGTTTAGTTCTGAAGGCAGGGATGATGGTGGCTGATTCGAAGCATGTGGGGACAGCAGTCTGGATGAGTGCAGAGTTGAAGATGTCCATGTAGACATCAGTGAGCTAGTGTGCACACTCCCTGAGATGTTCTCTGGCCCGGCTGCCTTTGGGGGTTGACTCTCTGCAGAGTCCTTCTCACGTCTACTGCTGTTACAGACAGTGGCCGCACACTTGGGAGGGTGAGCAGGCATGTTTGGCCGGTATTGTGTTGCATGCCTTGAAGCCTCCTTAAAAGTTGTTTAGAGCGTCAAGGGGTTGTTTGGAGGCGTCACGAGTTATTTTTCCTTGCATAGTCAGTAATACCCTTTATGCCCATCCACATGTGCCAAGGATTGTTATTGGATCTAACATTAAGTGTCTCTGGTGTGGGAGAGTTTCAGACTTCCAACAGACATTGCATCAACCAGCAGTTGCTTTGTTTTTGATTTAATGTTGAGATGATATCCCTCAGTCTTTGATTAATCAAGCAGTGGAAATAATTTCTTGCCATTAAAGCAATTTGTTCTTCATGTCCCTTATGGCTATTAGATTGTAAGAGTATATACTTATCCTTGTAATTTTAGTACACCAACCTTGGCATGAATGCACCATGTGGTAGGGTAGCGTGGTAGTTAACACAACACTTTACAGCACCATCTGTAAAGTCAATCGGAGTTCAATTCACACTGCTGTCTGTAAGGGGTTTGTACATCCTCCCAGTGACGGAATGCATTTCCTCTGAGTACTCTGGATTCCTCACACATTCCAGTAAGACATACAGGTTGGGGTTAGTAAGTTGTTGGCAACAGAAGGTATATTGACGTCAGAAACATAGCGACACTTGGGGACTGCTTCCAGCACGTTCTCAAGACTGCGTTGGTTATCGACACAAAAGATGCATTTCGCTGTATGTTTCGATGTTTCAACGTGCTTGTGATGTAAAGCTAATCTTATCTTATTCTAATCAGCAGTCAAGAAACTCAGTGCCATATGCATAGCCTGGAAAGGAATTTGTATGAGGCAGTGTTCCCAAGTGCTTGCTGTTCTTGTCCTTCTGCATCATAGAGGTCACTTTTTTTGAGGAGTGCTGTCAAAAATAAGCATTAGTGATTTGTTGCAGTGTATTGCGCGTACTGTGGCACAGTGCACCTGTGGCAGAGGACTGAATGCTAAGAGTGATGAGTTGATGAGGGAGAAACAAACAAACTGCCTGTACTAAATGATGGTGAGTTTTTGACCGTGATGCAGACATCCAAGCTACTGTGATTTGCCGAACAGTATTCAAGAACCATTGCTTTTCTAAATTATACTTTGTTGCTGGTAAAAAAAAAAGTTTGTGAAAGTCAGGAATTGGGTCAGTCTCTGAAAAACACCTAACTTTTGATCTTCTGTTGTAACCACATGATATATCTGTCTGGGACTGATCAAGATTCTGATCAGTCCCAGGATAGTTACTGTTAGGGGATTTTGCAATGATAATGCAGTTGGATGTCAAGGGTAGCTAGTTGAACCCAGTCCTAAACATACAGAGAATAAACAGTCAGCAGCCTCTACTTGAATATTGTACAGATCTTGTTGCACTGTGACAGGTGTAGTAGCTTCATCATCTGTGAAAGTGCACATAGAATTGACCATTCATTATGCAATTATCATACTATCCAGCAACAAAACAATACACTTAGAACAGCATTTCAATAAGAAAATTAACTTAACTATGCATTCTTCCCAGTGGCATTTTTCTTCCCATTGAAATCACTAGCACACTTCCCAAAACAGGCACATTTCTCAGTAAAAATGCTGAGAAATCTGAGGAATTCCCCACTCCCTCTTTGAACTTCATGATGGCTCATTCCAGGTGACTACGCGATTCAGACAGAAGGTTGGACGAAAGCCTGTGCCCTGGAGCCCTGAACTTTCTCTAAGCTGAGTTGGTAAAACCTAATGGGGTCTCAGTGAATGCTGACTTTTGAGCATAAAGTCAAGGCTACTGACTTAAGTAGTGAAACCTTCCAGTTGGTTTGTTGGGGGTGTCTTTGGATGCAATTTGCTACGTAACCACAGGGGGACTTCAGAGCAGGTGAGCAAAATTTGATTCAAGTGGTGGAGTTTAACAAGCATTTTGAATGAAGAAAGTGTGGGAGATGGCTGGAAAGGTTTAGGAAGGGGAATCTCAGATTTTAATACATAATCCTATGAAGGCATGAATACCAGTGGTGAAGCAACTAAAATTGGACATGTACTGTGGAGATTTATCGGGTTCAAGAGTTTATAGCTGTAGTAGAAAGAAACAAGGTAATTCGAGGAATTTGAAAAAAAAAACAATGATGAATTTTAAAGTAAGTCTTTAAATTCCTGCTGGGAGCTAATGTGGGTCAGGGGTAAATGGGTGAATAGGATTTGGTATGAACTGGCATTTTGACAACAGTGTTTTGGAATGACCCATCAATCGCAGATAGAATAAAGGAGGAGCAGTGGTCAGTGATATTGCAGAGATAGAATAAGCACCCTTTATGACTATGTGGATACAGGCAGCCCCAGTGTTACGGAAATTCACCTTTATGGAATTCACAAATCTTTGCCTAGCAATTTGAGATATGGAATAAAAATTGCTATCACAAGGTTTGTGTGGGTGTGGTGGGGGGGAGATATAAGTACATGAGTCAACACAATTTCTTTCAACCTGTGTTTCTTGACGCATGCACAAGTGACAAGTGGAAACCCGCGATATGCCAAGTTTTCTAGGAAGCAACCCCTCCTTAATATGGGGGTCACTCTTTATGTCTCACTTTTGTGTGAAGACAAGTCCAAGGTTACAGAGAGTCTGCCTGCGCCTTAGACTTTTGCCAAAGAGCAAGACAGAGTCAGTAGCCATGGAATGGTGCGTGTCACAGGGGTTTGTATCCATGAAGGGCTAGCTTATTGAGCATTCGAATGTTTCAGTAATTAATATTTTCTTTCATTAGACCCCTTCCGCTTTCTAAAGAACAGGACATGCTTCAAACAGTGAGATTGTACATACAGCAACATCAGTATGATAAAGCAGTAAGTATTCTATTGAAGCAAGACACATCAAAGTTGCTGGTGAACGCAGCAGGCCAGGCAGCATCTCTAGGAAGAGGTACAGTCGACGTTTCAGGCCGAGACCCTTCGACTGACCTCTTCCTAGAGATGCTACCTGGCCTGCTGCGTTCACCAGCAACTTTGATGTGTGTTGCTTGAATTTCCAGCATCTGCAGAATTCCTGTTGTTTGAGTATTCTATTGAAACTAGTTGTTTAGGTTATTGAATTAAATTCACATAGTAAACAATTTAAGCAAGCAATAGAATCTTGATTTATTTTTAATATTAAACAATAATGTATTTTACTCTATTTTTGTCGAAGGCGCTTAAGAAGAGAATAATCACAAAACCGTCCATGCTTAAATACTGATCTTAAAATACAGATTATAATTGAGTAATGAACCTCTATACATTGGGATTCAAAAAGATTAATGTGTTTATCTTCTAATGTTACTGTTCATACAAAATGTTATAGTCTGGTAAGCTTTCTGCTGTATTTCCATTTTTATCACATGTCTCTTCATTTGATAAGACCTTTAGAAACTGCAAATCAAAATGCAGACAATTGCAGATTGGCCAGTGCCCGTGGTGGTTGGGAGGCTTGTTGATTACAGAGCCGGATCTGTCTGGAGGAGATTTAAATAGAAGAAAGTGAATGAGGATAAAGGAGGAGGGAATAAAAGGGGGCTGAAATTGTGAGGTAGGGAAAAAGGCTAGAAACTGGAAATAAGGGAATGCTGTAAATACCCTGCAAATGAGGCAAAGTCAAAGCTGAATTTATTGTCATATGCAAAGGTATATGCATGCACAGGCACTTTGAAAAACTTTCTTGCAGCAACATCACACACACATGCATCATTAAAGTAAGTAGCATTGACAAGAAATACTTAAAGTTAAACATTAATTTATACATGATGTCACTCAGAAGGGAAGGGGGAAGAAGAAGCACGCCGTGGTGATTGGTTTGGTGATTCATTAGTTAGGGGAATGGACAGGAAGTTCTGTGAGCAAGAACAAGATTCCCAGATGGTATGTTGCCTCCCAGCTGCCAGGGTCCAGGATATCTCGGATCGAGTCCTTGGCATTCTTAAGTGAGAGGGTGAACAGCCAGAAGTCATGGTCCATGTAGGTACCGATAACATGGCTAGGATGAGTGACAGGGTTCTCCAAAGGGAGTTCAGGGAGTTAGGTGCTAAGTTAAAGGACAGGACATCCAGGGTTGTGATCTCAGGATTGCTAACCATGCCACGTGCTAGTGAGACCATCACTAGGAAGATTATACAGTTTAATTCGTGGCTAAGGAGTTCATGTAAGTGGAAGGGCATAACATTTTTGGATCTCTGGGCTCTCTTCCAGGGAAGGTGGGACCTGTACAGAATCTGTGGAATTCTTTGCCAGAGGCAGCCGTGGAGGCCAAATCTTTATGTATGTTTAAGGCAGAGGCTGATGGATTCTCGATTGGTCAGGATTTAAGGGATGTGGGGAGAAGGCAGGTTGAGAGGAAAATTGGATCAGCCGTGATGAAATGGTGGAGCAGATTCAATGGGCCAAATGGCCTAATTCTGCTCCTATATCTGATGGTCTTATGACTTTACAAAAAGAAAACCGAAGTTAGAATTTTTAAGAAGTCTATTTCATACTATCTGGATACATAACTGCTAGGTATGGCAACTGCTCCGCATGAGATCAAAAGAAAGTGCAGAGATTTGTAAACACAGTTCTGCATGTCAGGGAAACCAGCCTCCACCTCTGGGCTCTGTCTGTAATTCTCGCTGCCTCTATAAAGCAAACAGCATAATCAAAGACCCCACCCACCCCAAACATTCTCTTTCTTTGCCCCCTTTTTCATCGGACAGAGGGTACAAAAGCCTGAAAGGCAGACTCAATGAAAGCTTCTACCCAAGTATGAAAAAGACTATTGAACGGTTCTCTAGTATGATAAAATGGACTCTTGACCTCGCAATCTACCTCATTGTGATCTTGCACCACATCGCTTACAGGACAAAAAGAAAGAACACAGCTCTTTCTCTGTAGCTGTTGCACTTTATTTTGCATTATTATTGTCTTGTTCTACCGCATAGTGACAAGCTTTTCACTGTATCTCAGCACGTGACAATAATAATCCAATACCAATTCGAATTCCAAGATTAGAGGTACAGTTAGTTCCATAGGCTATAAATTAATGGAGAAATACCAGTGAATGGACAATTTACCAACCTTAGTTGCTTATTTATATTAAAAGTCAAGATGTTATTTGCAAGTGATCCAATCCCACCCCACCTAATGTCATATCAGGAGGGGAATTTCATACTTTTTGTTGCGTGCTCCTGGACATCGTCCTACAGTGGTTTAGCTCTAATTTGAAGTTTATACCATGTTTTCGTAATTCTGAGGTCCCAATTGGATTAATACACCACGGTCCTTCATAATTTAACATATTTTAGCTTCCTTGCATCCCATGGTGCTTCTCATGGGACAAAATAAGGCTTTAAAAATATTCAATATTAGAGGCCGAGAGGTGAATCTTTAATTTGCTGACCCTTAGATTCTCTATCCTTCTCTATTCTGTGTCATTGTCCACTTAATGAGGCATTTGACGGAAGTGAAATCAGTGATAAGTGAATGTGGTTGTCTGCAGAATATGTAGACATAGTGAAAATGTAAAGCTGCAGCACATGACTGAAGTTTCCACTGTATCAATGGATAAAACAAGGTTCTTGCAATTTAAACTGAACTTGCCTGTTTTGAAACACTTGCCTGCTCACAAAGCAAAGAAACTAACTCGTGCTTAAGGTTGGTACATTCTTCTACCCGTTTGCACGCATTTCCTCCCACAGTTCAAAGACGTACCGGTTAGTAGGTTAATTGATTACTGTAAATTTGCCTGTGATTAGGCTAGGGGTTAAATCGGTGGGTTGCTGGGCAGTGTGGCTCGTTGGGATGGAAGGGCCTGACCCACACTATGTCTCTAAATAAAAACAATAAATAAATAAATAATATATGGCAGATGTATTCTGTCTAAAAGAGAGAAGCATCACTGAATATTTTTCCTATTATTAAGAAGGCTGAAAACACTGTCCATTCATCATCATCGTGTTCCTTCCTTTGAGCTCCATGGATACGCCCCAAAGAATGGTGGACCTACCCATCCCCTTCCCTTTATTCCATGGTCCATGGTCCATTGTCCTCTTTTATCAGATATTTTCTTCTTCAGCCCTTCACCTTTTTCATCTATCACATCCCAACTTCGCATTTCATTCCTGCTTACCCTCCCCCCCCACCCATCCACCAAATGCTTTCCCCTCACCTGGACCCACTTATCACTTGCCAGCTTATATTCTTCCTCCTTCTCCACCCACCACCTTATTCTGTCTTTCCAGGCCTAGTGAAGGTTTTCAGTCCAAAATATCAACTGTTTATTTCCCTTCATAGATTCTGCCTGACCTGCTGAGTTCTTCAGAATTTTTTGTGTGCTATAAGTTTCCCGAGTTTTTTTGTTTTCATACTTACTCCTAATGCTGCATAGGCTATGCACCAGTGGATTAGAGATGTCACAGCAGGACAATTAGCTGCTTTATTTCTGCAAGTGCAGAGAGAAAAAAAAAGAGGCATATTTGCTTAAAATGGCTGTTGTAGGGTGGAGTTTCTTAAACATTCTCACAAAATAATGACCTTAACAAATCTTTTTAAGCTTGTCCAAAGATGTGTTGCATTTTGGCAAAACGCCTTCAAGTCTAATGGATAGGTTATGGCCACTGCAAGCAACATGGAACTTCCATGTCACTCAAAAAGCAGATTTATTTGCCTTTGTGTAGAGGCTTGTGACAGTGTCCTGTTTTGATTGTATGTTCCTAAACAAATATAATGATGTGACTATTACTTACAGTTTAGACAATTAAGAATTTTGGAAAAAATATATTAAGTAATATATGCAAGCAAAATAATCGTAGTGCCTATTCATTAATGAAGCACGAATTTCTGCTCTACCTTGAGATAATATATTTAGAAATAAGGTATTTTAGAAGAAAAATGTGTTGGAAATTAATAAATGATCAAATTGGAACCCAGAATTCAGTGATGAGAAAATTAATATTTTCCTCTGCCATATGTATAATAATAACTTAAGTCATAATGTGGAAACAGACCCTTCAGCTCTCCAAGCCTATGCAGATCATCACCACCCATTTACACTAATCCTTCATTAATCCTGTTTTTATCCTCCCTGCATTCCCATCTTCTCGCCCCTGAATTATGTACTCAAAGAATTTTGCTATGTATAGGCTCCTGAGCCTGCTCCGCCCTTCATAGTTGATATATTTCAGCATCACTTTTCCACAAAATCCTTCTGTTTTCTGATCCTTTAAGTGTCCAAAAGTATGTCTGAGAAGTACAATTAATATAATAGAAACAATAACTAGTGATAATATTACAGAAGGGAGCCAGTTGATTTCCATTTTGATGGTCTAAACAATTTTAACAGTAGAGCACTTTTCATTAGTAACATTGTTTTCTTTTGCAGATCAAACTTTGCACGTCTCTAATAAAACTTGGTCTGGAAGGACTCTCTTATTATCATACTTACGATCGTATATTCTTGGGGATTAGTGTAGCTCTTGGATTTTTGGGCTGGATATCCTTTGTTTTTGTGCTGATTGTCAAATTCCACACAAGATTATCTAAACCAATCTCCAAACTGGACAAGGTAGGTGGAAAAAAAAATGAACTTTTAAAATTGCTCCCCAGTCTGGTCTGAGTTGGCATCAAATAGTAAAATTGTATGCATAATTCTGAAGCTAACAATAATGCCTTGCAGCTTGAAATCATTAACTGTAATCACCATAAATGTTTCCCTGACTACTTTTTCCATTCTCGATTGTTTATGCAGTTTCAAAGACTGTTCTGGTAGTAATGTAAACTTCTGCTGAATTTCATGTATTTCACAGCTGTCGACTGGCAATCACCTTCCTGTGATATTCATTGGAGTTGGTGTTATCATAACGTCGTTTCTGCTGATTCAGAGCTGTCCATGGACATATTTTATTTATTGCCTGCTGCCAGTTGCAGTCTGGTATGCAGTCATAAAGGAGTAAGTGGTAAATTATTTAGATCGACTTGTCAAACTTGTTGTACTTCATTACAGTGGACTTCAGTACAGTTCGTTAATAGAAAAAATTGTGTTGAAGGATGCAAAACAGAGTTGTAAAAGTCTTTCAAAATGTTTTGGGGGGACCATTTAGGGGTTGACCACTCACTGGTCCTCTGCTTATGCTGTGTTGTTGTTGCTCCTTCTTGAGCCTTGTGGTGCATTTGGCGGCATTTTTTTTTTCTTGTTCCTTTAACACTTGTCTGATTTTACAAGGCCGAGTTGCTAGCTCGATGCTCAACCCAGCACGGATGGAAAGTGTGCAAGGACCCAGCCGGATTTGAACCTGGGGCTATTGGCCTCGAAGTCTAGTGCTGAGGCCACTGCACCACCACCTTTATGTTGTGTAGATTAAGAGTTTAAAACATTTTATGCTGTTGCTTTTAACAGCAATTCTACTACACAAATTTTGGTCATACGTGCAAATATTTCTCTGAAATGTGAAAATAATTTGGAGTACCAGTTTTAGGGGCAACTGTTGTGAGGAACTTAACAACAGTTTTGCAAGGCTTGCCATTTTCTTTTTAAATAAAAGCCTTGGGAACATTTTTGCCATTTTTGAAGCTGCATTATAACTGAAAGTTGCCATTGCTCTCTGCATTTCTAATTTGTAATTTTTTCTATTTTGGTAAATGTGATTGATTAGAGTTGTTAACTTCTTTAAAAAAAATTACACCTGCTAGCGCTTATCCCTGCAAGTGGCCCAATTGTTACACCTGCCCATTCACCACCTCCGTCACCCTCCATTCAGGGCTACAAACCGTCCTTCTAGGTGAGGCAACACTTCACCTTCAAGACTGTTGTGTTCAGTGCTCCCAATGCAGCCTCCTCTACATCGGTGAGACCCGTTGAAAATTGGGGGACTGCTTCATCGAGCACCTCGGCTCCATCCGCCAAAAGCAGAGCTCCCCAGTGGCCAAACACTTTAATTCCCATTCCGACATGTCGGTCCACAGCCTCCTTGTGTGCCAGGATGAGGCCACCCTCAGGGTGGAGGAGCAACACCTTATATTCCGTCTGGGTGGCTTCCAACCTGATGGCATGAATATCGATTTCTCCTTCCAGTAATAAGATCTTTCCCTCCCCGTCCCCTCCCCTCTTCTTCTATTCCCAAATTTATTCTGTAACCTCTTCTCACCTGCCTATCATTTTCTCCTGGGTCCTCTTTTCGTTCCCTTTCTCTTATGTTCCACTTTCATCTATCAGATTTCTTCTTCTCCAGCCCTTTACCTTTCCCATCCACTTGACTTCATCTATCACTTTCTAGCTAGCCTCCTTCCCCTTCCACTACCTTTTTATTTTGGCATCCTCCCCCTTCTATTTCAGCCCTGAGGAAGGGTCTCGGCCTAAAACATAGATTGTTTATTCATTTCCATAGATGCTCTAGGACCTGTTGAGTTCCTTCAGCATTTTGCGTGTGTTGCTTTGGATTCCCGGCATCTGCACCAATTCTCGTGCTTACTTTACAAATGGTATTTTTGATAGGACTGAAACTTAACTTCCTGTGGGCAGGATTCATCCAAAATAACATTAGTCTTCTTGTTTAACAGGTTTAGAGTCATTTGTGATGTAATCAATTCATTTTCAACACATCACCCTATAAAATCCCTTGGCTGTTCACTGCTTTTTATTCTGGGGATTGAAACTTTGGTAAGCATTGCAAACTATTCTTCTATTTTTAGATTTGGTTTTGAAAATCAGAGGTGAAGCTCCAGCAAATGGAAATTCTGGCAGCTGGGGAGTTCACCGATCAATACATGTCATAGTTTGGCATACAAGTTCTCAGAAAGTGTGATGTGGGATTTAAAGGCAAATACCTGATGTTTACTTGTGCAAGAAGCGCCACAGTAGTGTAGCAGTTAATGCGATGCTATTACAACTCAGGGCGTTCCAGAGATTGGATTTCAATTCCGGCACTGTTCGGAAAGGAGTGTCTGTCCTTCCCAAGGAATGTGAGGGGTTTTCCCTAGGTGCTCCGGTTTCCTCCCACAGCCCAAGACCCACACCACTATTAATTGGTCTTTGTAAATTGTTCTGTGATTAGGTTAGGGTTAACAGGGGTTGTGGGGTTGTTGGGGCAGTGTGGCACAAAAGGCCAGAATAGCCCGCTCTGCACTTAATTGTTAAATAAATAAAGATGGCACTGGCAGAGAGTCTCGCAATCAAACACCCTGCAGAAGTTTACAGTTAACACAATTGAGAGAAAGTTAATAGTTCTGTCCATTCCCGGAAGTAACACCTTTGCTCTTGAATTTGCCTCAGAGTGTTGTGGGTTCAAACACCTCTCCAGCCTCTGAGAGTTTACTCTGATGTTCAAATATCAAAGCAAGGGGAGTTCTTCTTTGTTGACATTTTGCTTTGCAAATTTCATAATTATATTGATCAGTTTCTACCTTCTGCTTCTAATTTCTAATTTGTGTACGAAGATAAGCCCTCAGTTTCAAAGAGATGTAAACAGCTCTTTGGAGTAGTGAGTTCATCCAGTCTCTTGGCTTACACTCACAGAATGCAGGAACAGGCCCTTTGACTCACAATGACTGCGCCAACCACATTGCCACTTTAAACTGCACATCTTCCTGCTCATCCATTCTCTGACTGTTCTTATGTCTGCCTAAATGTCCCTTAAGCTTCTCTGTGAATCCCACCATAAAAAATTATTTAGGCATTCATTTTTCATTTGAGGGACATTGCTGTGTGCTTTTAAATACAGTACTGTCTTTGGAATTGTAGTAGATAGCAACACAGCAGAAGAAATTTATTATTTCCCAGATGCTCTGCAAAATACTAATGGCTATGTGAATGCAAACATCAATGTTTTGGGCACATACTATTGTTAATTTAATCAGGGTACAGTAAACATTGAAAGCTACATTAGGTCAGTCTGTTTGTGCTCTTAATTCTGTTTCTCCATTCAATTAGATCATGGCTGATCTGTACTTTAATTTGAGCTGCCTGTCGTAGTTCTATGACTCTTAATGCACTTGTCCAATGTTAAAAGTCAATAATGACTTTCCAATAAAGTTCAAAGTAAATTTATTATCAAAGTCCATAATTGCTACCATTTACAATCCTCAGATTTGTTTTCTTGCGGACATTCACAGCAGATATAAAGAAACACCATAGAATCAGTGAAAAGCTACACAAAGCAAGGCAGAGAAACTACCCAATGTGCAAAAGACAACAAACTGTGCAAATACAAAAAAAATTGTTATTAGTGAATAAGCAATAAATATGAAGAACATAAAATGAAGTCCTAGAAAGTGCGTTCATAGGTTGTGGGAACAGTTCAGTGTTGGGGTGAGTGAAGTTATCCTCTCTGGTTCAAGAGCCTGATGGTTGAGATTTAACAACTGTTCCTGAACCTGGTTGTGAATTGAATTGACTTTGGTTCTTACATCCTTCACGTACACGAGGAGTAAAAATCTTTATGTTACGTCTCCGTCTGAATATGCAATTTCTAGTAATTTGTAATAGATCGTATGTACAACAGGACAGCCAGTGTAGCACCGAAATACAATCATATCAGCGTGAATTAATCAGTCTGATGGTCTGGTGGAAGAAGCTGTCCTGGAGCCTGTTGGTCCTGGTTTTAATGCTGCGGTACCGTTTCCTGGATGGTAGTAACTGGAACATCTTTCGGGCTCTTTTTTGCACCTGTCACTGTAAATATCCTGAATAACGGGAAGTTCACATTCACAGATGTGCTGGGCTGTCCACACCACTCTCTGCAGAGTCCTGCAATTGAGGGAAGTACAGTTCCCATACCAGGCAGTGATATAGCCAGTCAGGATGCTCTCAATTGTGCCCCTGTGGAACATCTTTAGGATTTAGTCAATAATAGCAGGTGAAAACATTTGAAGATTGTTTTTTTTTATATATTAAGCAATGAAATGCAGTATAAATAATCTGGTAACATTTATTGTCCACCACTAATTAGCCATGAGCTTGCCAGCCTGGAGTCACCTACTGGTCTGATTTCAATGGCTGACAAGGAAAAAGTATTTGTGTTGTGAGCAAATATTTGTTGACGCTTTATGTTGAAACTGGTTGCATTTCACATCAGACAGCTTTACTGTTTTCTTGAGATCTATAGACATCAGTCTTTCAAGTATAAACATCTGAGCATGTCTACTTTTATTCTTTTTTGTCTATTTATCTTCTAAAGGGAGATTGATAGGAACATAGCAACCATTCATGAGCATCTCACAATCTTTCCCATTTGAACTAGAATACTCTATAATGGTTAATACTTCTGTATTTAACTGCAGTTGAAATCATTTCTTTAATGTTCACAACTAATTTCTGTAATAATTCTTGCAACTGTGGCTCTGTCCTGATTATTTCTGCAGCTCCCTTTTATCAATTGAAAGTAAGGAAGGCACACATTGATCTGCCTGTGGAGAAGATATCCTAAAGATATCTAGCAAGGCCAACTTCATCCTTGCTATTCTGTCAGGTGTTCTGTTGGAAGAGCTGGGCACCGCTCTAGTATCTGTAAACACTGAGTTTTGTAAAACTGTTGCTTTGTGGTGCTGACATACTTGCACTTGTGTGGCTGTGTTTTAATGACATTCAATTCTTCTGTGCCCATATCTAATAATAGAATTTTTTTTTTCTAGATTGCGAGTTTCTTCTACCGTGAAGTTCTTACACTTGGTCTGATTGCCTTTGCTGGCTGGCCTCTACAATCCAAGCTGTTTTATCGCAATAAGGTGACACTGCACTTGCACCGGAAAACATTCCTTTTGTTTGAAGGATAATGCTACTTCACTTTCAATTGATAAATTTACCATTTGTCATCTTTTAACCTAATTTTGCTTGCAAACTAAATTGCAATTTGAGGTTGCTAGGTATTTGAAATGAGTAGGGAAAAACTTTTCTTGCTTTAGGAGATTCTGTAACAAAAGGAAATAGAATTAAATTCAAAATCTGTGCATGGCTTAGATTGAATATACTAATTCTGTAAGATTTTAAATAGAATACTGATTTATGTTTTTCCTTCGTGTACAGAAACCGAAATCATGGTGAATTTTAAGACACTAGTACTTCCTTTAAAGAGCACTTCTATTTATATAACTGTAATATTCTATGAAATTAAGCATGACTAGAAAGCCTTCTGTACATCAGTGTACCTTTTGACAACACTGCATCAAGCCAATGAATTGGCAGTGGGACATATGGCTAACAGTAGTCAATTACACATCAAACAAAGTTAAATTGCTCAGCCACTCTGTTCAGAGAACAGAGAAAACAGATACTACACAAACTGCTTTCAATAAAAGCAGAGCAATTGCTCCTGAAAAATACATTGAATGCATTGCAAATTACATGCATGAAATCAGTATCAGTTTACAGCAGGCAGAGGTTCACTTGCAAATCACTGCAGCTAAATCTGGTACGTAATGAATCGCTCATTCATTACACAACAGATTTAGCACATATTCAACACTAAAGCCAGCCAATAGAAATGATTGGCTCATTACCCTGTCAATTCTTTGTGATGAATATACATCAATGAACGATGTATTAAAATAAACATTAATTCTTCAAGACGTACATTAGTATCTCAAATTGTACACACTCAATTACCTTTATGTTTTCCATCTTAATGGTTGTGAGTATTTCAAGCATAGTTTGTACATAGAGTCATAGAACACTACAACCTGGAAACAGGCCATTCTGTCCATCTAGTCCATGCTGAACTATTATTCTACCTAATCCTGTTGACCTGCACCTAGACCATAGCCCTTCATACCCCTCCCATCCACATACTTATCCACATTTCTCTTAAATGTTGAAATCAAACCCGCATCTACCACTTCAGCTGGCAGCTTGTTCCTCACTCTCTCCACTCTCTGAGTGAAGAAACTCCCCCTCATGTTCCCCTTAAACATTTCCCCTTTCACCCTTAACCTATGACCTCTAGTTCTAGTCTCACCCAACCTCTGTGGAAAAGGCCTACCTGCATTTACCCTATCTAGATCCCTCATAATTTTGTATACCTCTATCAAATCTCCCCTCATTCTCTTACAGTCTAGGGAATAAAGTCAATACTTATTCAATCTTTCTCTACAACTGAGGTTCTCAAGTCCTGACAAGATCCTTATAAATATTTTCTGTTCTCTTTCAATCTTATTAATATCCTTCTTGTAGCTAGGTGACCAGAAATGCACACAATACTCCAAATTAGGCCTCACCAACGTCTTATAAAACTTCATTATAATGTCCCAACTCCTGTAATCAATACTTAGATTTATGTAGGCCAATGTGCCAAAAGCTCTTTGTATGACCCTCTGTACCTGTAAAGCCACTTTAAGGGAATTATGGATCTGTATTCCCAGATCTACACGGCTCAATGCCCTGCCATTTACTGTGTGAATCCTACTCTTGTTTGTGCTCCCAAAGTGCAACACCTCACACTAGTCTGCATTAAATTCTGTCTGCCATTTTTGACAGTCAGTTGTTACTGCTGGTCTAAACCCTGCTGCAAACTTTGATCGCCTTCCTCTCTCTGTCCACTATGCCTGCAATCTTAGTGTCATTCGCAAATGAGAAAAATTGCTGCTTTTTGAACTGAAACACATGCAACTGACACTACTTAAAAACTTAGTGTTCTAAGCATGGTGTAGTGTCTTACAGTCATGCAACTGACGGTAGTTAGAAACTTCAGCAAGTGTCTCCTGTCTCAAATAAATGAAGGGAATTCTGGCTTTTCTTGATTAGTTTTTGTTTTCTTAGAGTTATCTCAAATAAGTGGCCACCCTGATTAACTGATGGCCCGATTAATGGGAATCCACTGTACTTTGAATTACAAAGGCCAGTGTGCCAAAAGCTCTCTTTATGACTTTATCTACTTGTGACGGCACTTTCAAGGAATTATAGATTTATATTTCCAGATCCCAGATCCCTCTGTTATACCACACTCCTCAGTGCCCTACCATTCACCATGTAAGTATTACCCTGCTTTGTCCTCCCAGAGTGCAATGCCTCACACTTGTCTGCATTAGATTCTATTTGCCATTTTGTCAATCCATTTTTCCAGCTTGTCCAGATCTCCCTGCAAGCTTTAATAGTCATCCTGTCTGTCCATTACACCCCCAGTCTTGGTGTCATCCATAACTCTGCAGACACAGTTTACCACATTATCATCCAGATTGTTGATAACTGTAGATGACAACAACAGAACAAGCGCCAATCCTTGTGGAATACTGTTAGTCACAGACCTCCAATTGGAGAGGCAACTATCTATGACCACTGTCTGGCTTTCCCCACAAAGCTGATCACGAATCCAGTTTGCAACTTCTCGCTCATGTGACTGAACCAGCTTGACCAATCTCCCAAGTGGGACCTTGTCAGAGGCCCTGCTAAAGTCCAGGTAGACTACATCCACTGTCTTTCCTTCCACTTTCCTGATAACCTCCTAGAAAATCACTATAAGATTGGTTAGACGTGACCTACCACGCACTGAGCTATGTTGACTATCCCTAATCTCTCCCTGCCTATCCAAATACTTATATATCTGGACCCTTAGAGCACCTTACAATAATTTTCCCATTTTGGTTCGGAATGTTGTTGCTTGCTTCTATTGTTTGCATCATTTGTGCTTTTTTTCCCCCTTTCTTTGCGCATCATGTGTTGGTCTTTATTTTTTAAATTGGTTTCGTATGAGTTTCATGCTATGTGGCTGACTGTTAGCAAACAAATCTCAAGGTTGTATAATTTATACATACTTTGATAATAAATATACTTTTAAACTTGAAAGTTTGTTCCTTAATCTCATAGCTATCAGTGTGGATCACACGGATATCTTCCCAATGTTAAGTATTCCCAGATTGTGTGTTCAAGTTGCTGATGCAACCTGTATTTTCGGATTTGGTTTTAGTAGGCAAGGTTTCTTGTTGCTGTTAAGAACTAATCTTCATGTTAAAAAATATATCTTATCCTTTGGAAGCTTATAATTTAATGCAAATGAAATTATAAGTTTGGGTGAAGGAAATATTTTGCTTTATGTAAGCAATGTAAATCCAAAGATGGGATCTGTGGTAGTTCTTCTTTCTTTATAGTTTAGCAACCCTGACCATCATCCCGTGAACTGGGACGGACTATGCAGATTACATGCATCAATCACTCAACAGGTTTTTAACACACAGATAAATGGATTACATCTAGCTTGAACTGGAAATGATAAACACAAAATAATCTGCAGAGCTGGGATCAAACCAACACTCACAACATGCTGGAGGAACCCAGTAGGTCAGGCAGCATCCGTGGAAAAGATCGGTCGACGTCTCGGGCCGGAACCCTTTGTCAGGACTGTAGAGGGAAGGGGCAGAGGCCCTATAAGAAGGTGGGGGGGAGGGTGCGAAGGAGAAGGCTGGTAGGTTCCAGGTACCAGTCTTGTCCTTCCCACCCTCCCCCCACCTTCTTTATCGGGCCTCTGCCCCTTCCCTCTACAGTCCTGACGAAGGGTTCCGGCCTGAAACGTCGACCGATCTTTTCCACGGATGCTGCCCGACCTACTGAGTTCCTCCAGCATGTTGTGACTGGAAATGATAAACTTGCATCTGATCTAAATGGTATATGTGTTATTTTTTTGTTTTATTATGATCATGTTTTTATTTTCTGTAGGCCATGTCTTTAAGCTGGATATATTTCTGCTTAGTCCTGGCTGTATTTCCATTGATGCCAGTTCTTGGAAGAAGTCCTAATATTACTCTTGTGTAAGTTTGCTCATCTCTTTATAAAAAAAATTAAAAAGGTTTAATTGTTTATTTTGAAATTTAACACATCAGAAAACTGATTCTAATAATAAAGTATAATGGTATCTTCAGATAACGTTTAAAGGAAAATAAGTATGTAATTAATAGAGAAAATATGTTATCAGAAGTTTATTTTGACACTGTGTAATATTCATGCACAATGTGCAGCTGGACCAGTTGCATAAATGGGCTGAAAAATAGCAGATGAAATTTAATGCAGACAAATGTGAGTTGTTGCACTTTGGGAGGATAAACCTGAATAGGACTTACACTGCAAATGGTAGGGCACTAGGGAGTGTGGTAGAACAGGGGGTGGATCTTGGAATACAGACCTACAATTCCTTGAAAGTGGCATCACAAGTAGATAGGGTCATAAAAAAAGCTTTTGACACATTGGTCTTCATAAATCAAAGTACAGTGGATTCCGGTTAATTGGGCCATCGGTTAATCGGTTAAACTTCAGCTAATTGGGGCGGCTGTTTAATTGGGCCAAAATGTACTGGTCCAGTTGTGTCATAATTAACTATATTGAGAGCAGGAGCTTGGATGTCATGTGAAGGTATTCACGACCCTTCGCCAAGATAACGCTGGTGAATCACGACAACATGTTGCAGATGCTTACAAAACTTATAAATATACGTCTTCTGAATTTCTCCTACTGCTGAAATCTGCAGCCTATAATTTCCCTTTAAGCAATGTGCTTTCGAACTGTCTTAAGGAACTTGTAATTTCACTATCTTCTGAAGTACTCAGTGGACTTGACACTGAAGCATACAGGTGTGGTACACTTAAATAGCCAAAGGTACATCAATATGGCTGGAGGAGAGGAAGGAGGGGAGGACTCCAAGGCAGGTTGAAATGCAGAGGAATGAAACCCTCTCTACCCAGTATCTTGTTAGTAAATGTACAGTCGCTGGAGAACAAAATTGAAGACCTAAAGGCAAGATTGCTGTGTCAGTGGGAAATGAGGAAATGCTGCATTCTGTGTTTCACAGAGACGTGGCTCACTCCAGATATGTTGGTAAAAACCAAAGACTTCTTTCTTTTTAGACTGGACTACTGATTCAGAGAAGGCAAAAAGTGGAGGTCTGTGTTTCATGATCAACTCTTTGTGGTGCTTGAACCACTGTTGTCGCACTCTTGTTCCCCAAATCTGGAACATCTGCTGATTAAGTGCTGACTGTTCTATTAACGAAGAGATCTCCTCCATGATCCTGATCAGTTTATGTACTGCCAAAAACAGATATTAAAAAAGCACTCGATGTATTGAATGTCACAATTAGCAAGTGAAACAGACTACCCTGACATCTTTCAAATACTTGTCAGTGACATCAGTCAGGCTTGTTTGAAGAAAACTCTGCCAAGTTATCATCAAGATATCACCTGCAGCACCAGGGGTCCAAACACACTTAACCACTGTTACATTACCATTAGGACTGCCTACCATTCCATACCTAGACCACATTTTGGGAAATCTGATCACTTAGCTGGCCTCCTTACACCTGCATACAGGCAGAGGCTAAAGAGTAAGGCTCCAGAGATGAGAACAAGGCAGGGGAGCGGATATGGGATTGTTTCGAGTCAGTAAACTGGGCTGTGTTCAAGGACTCATCAGTGGATATGAATGCATCACGGTTGTCATGGACTTTATAAAAACAGTCATAGATAAGTTTGTCCCCACAAAATCATTCCGAATTTTCACTAACCAGAAGCTCTGGGTGAACCATGAGATCCACAATCTGCTGAGGGCCAGATTAGTGGCATTCAAGTCTGGTGACCATGTTAAATTCAATGACTGTTGGCCAGTTGCACATACATCCATGGTGATGAAGTGCTTTGAGAAGCTGATGAGAAAACATATCAGTTCCTGCCTTAGAAGTAACCTGGATCCACTCCAATTTGCCTCCCATCACAACAGCTCAACAGCAAATGCCTTTTCATTAAGCTTCACACCCTAGGCCTCACCACCTCATTGTGCAACTGGATACTCAATTTCCTCATTTGCAGACCGCAGGCAATTTGAATCGGCATGACCATTTCCTCCACAATCTCCCTCAGCAGAGGTGTACCACAAGGCTGAGTGCTTACCCCCCTCCTCTACTCATTTTATACTTATGACTGTAAGGCTGAGCACAGCTCCAATGCCATGTTTGAGTTATCCAACGTCACCATGGTCGTAGGCGGAATCAAGGGTGGCGATGAGTAAGCATATAGGAAGGAGATTGAAAATCTGGCTGAGTGGTGCCACAACAACAGCCTCTTACTCAATGTTAGCAAGACTTAAGGAGATGATTATTGACTTCAGGTGGAGGAAACTAGAGGTGAATGAGCAAGTCGTAATTGTAGGTTCAGAGGTGGAGAGGGTCAACAACTTTAAATTCCTCAGTGTTATCTCTTCAAAGGATCTGTCCTGCGTCTTGCACATAAATGACATTGTGAAGAAAACATGGCAGTGCCTCTACTTCCTTATCTCAGTTTTTGACAAATGTCTATTGATATGTGGTGGAGAGGATATTGAGTGGTTGCATCATGGCCTTGTATAGAAACACCAATGCCTTTGAATGGAAAATCCTACAAAAAGTAGTGGATACAGCCCAGTCCATCGTAGGTAAAACCCACCCCACCACTGAAACACATCTACACAGTGTTGTCATGTTCTCAATATTTATTGCTTATGTATTTATTATTTTCTTTTTAAAAATGTTATATTTGCAAAGTTTATTGGTATATTTTTTCTGCACATAGCTTGTCCATCCTGTTGGGCGTGGTCCTTCCTTGATTCTAAGGTGTTTCTTGTATTTACTGTGATTGCCAGCAAGGAAATGAATCTTATAGTTGTATGCTGACATTTATGTACTGTACTTTGATAATAAATTTACTTTGAACTTTGGAGTTTGAGAATTAAAAGTTTGAACTTTTTGGTAAGCTCTAATTTGGGGTATTATGTGCTCTTCTGGTCACATAACTGAAGGAAAGATATCAATAAAATTGAAAGAGTGCAGAGAAAATTTACAAGGGTGTTTTCAGGAATTGAGGACTTGAGTTATAGGGAAGGATATTATCTCTGGACCATAGGAGATTGAAGGGAGATTTAGTAGAGGTATACAAAATTATGAGGGATATAGATAGGGTAAATGCAAGCAGGTCTTTTTCCACTGAGGTTGAGTGAATTTAAAGGTTATGGGTTGAGGTTGAAAGGTGAAATGTTTGAAGAGAAGTTAAGGGGAAACATGGTAAGAGTGTGGATTGAGCTGCCAGCAGAAATGGTGGATTCGAGTTCATTTTTAACATTTAAGAGAAATATGGATGAATACATGGATGAGAAAGGATTGGAGGGGTACGGTCTGGGTACTGGTCGATGGGACTAGGCAGATTAATAATTTAGCACGGACGAGATGTGCTGAAGGGCCTGTTTATGTGCTATAGTGATCTATGATTCTGTGGCTCTATCTCATAAAGCAGCAAAAATAGACAGTTTGACATCACATTGCTCTTTCGTAAAATTGAAGCTGGATGATTTCCTGTGATTAACTTCTGTTTATAATGTTCTGAATACATTAGAACTTTAATCTGAAGGTATATTGGGACAGGAGGAAAAGTGCAGCCCTTAAGGAAAAGGACAGAGAATTGTAATTGATAATTTTTCAAGCAAGTCACGCCTCCTTTTGTACTCCATGATTCTGTGCATTTTAAAGGACTGTGGCAAATTGATTGGAGATTAACATGTGTGTTTTAGATAAAATAAGAATATGCTGGTAATACCCAGTCAGCTTTTATACGATTTAATTAGACATCTTTTTGTGGAAACAGAACAGGAGCTGGATTACTCACTGTCATCTGCACTTTTGTCTTTTTCACTTCAATCAAGATGGAAAAGCAACAAACAGTTGAGGCTACAGTGACCAAAAGTGTATACGTTGTACAGGTTTGTGTGAATATCATTTCTGTACGTGCTTGTCATAATTATGCAGGATTAATTCTTGTACATTTAATTATCTTGAGCAGCATGCATTTACATAAGGTGTGCAATAAAGCTCTTCATCATTGCTGCGAGGTAAATACTAAGTAGGTGATACTCACATTTCTGATATTCTGAAATACCTTCAAATTCCATTAGTGGTTTGTTTAATACAAATTTAATATATAAATTGTGCACAAATCTATTGTTTTAAATGGCTCAAAGACATCCAGATGAAAATATAGGGAAAAAACAGTTATTGAACCACAGCAACTGCAGCCCTGCCAAACAAAGTCTCTGTCTTTTGTTAGTCCTTGGAAATGCTTTAACCATACACAGCTGTTTTCTTTGACAAATCTTCTGTTCGGACCTATCAAGTTGTCGGTAACTCAAACCGCCAGTCTTGTGGATTGACTTGAGCAATGAATGTCATATCCTTGCTATAATTTGACATGCACCTGCATGCACCTCCACTATGAGCCAGTGCATTTTGATGGAAGCACTGACACTGTGTGTATTTTTTCTTCTGATAAATGCACTGAGTGCTTTCTCCTTCTAATATTGGCTGTATCTAGAGGTTTCAGTTTTGGGGATGAGAGAAGTGAGAAGAGGGGTTGTGGGGGTGAAGGGGAAAATCCCATATTCTTCAGACCCTCAGCCCATGATTAATTGAATGCCATTTTCACTTAAGAATACAGTACAATAATACTTACACCCATTTCAAACATCTGCAAGTCAGAATAATGTATAAATTGTTCATTATTTCTTTCCAGTAGGATATGCTAACTATTTATTTTTGCTGTCGACTTGACCGGGTAGGCAAATTATCAGCAAGTAGCATTGAATGTTATGGGGAAAAAGATAATTCACTTTTGACATTGAATGGCGCAACAACCTTGAACTAAATGATTTTTTTTCCCATATCTATATTTCTATGCTGCCACGCTTCAGTAGTTTGCTTAATAATCGTTTTTGGTAAGTGCACTAAAATAGTCAGTGGTAGTTGGAGTCCTCTGCTGCTTCCTTACCTAAAACATCCTCCAGCCACCTAATGCTGACCATCCCAAGGATAAATACTAATTGGACAGATTGTGCTAAGCATCTCTTCCAATGCTCAGTTGCGCTAAGTATCCTTTTGATGAATTATAGCAGAGAGGTATGATCAGGTTATAGCACTGCAGCTCTAAATGAGGGGTCTGTGTCACTTTCCTAGAGAATTAAACAAAAAACTGGTGTATTGTGCAATAGTGAGAGTGTGCTGTTTTGTCAGAGATGCAATTGACTGGATGCTTTGCTGGGTAGAAGAAGAAAAGAACAATGTTACTTTAAAGAAGAAGAGGGGATCTATTTCTGGTGTTCTCTCCACATTACTAGAACAGGCTATCTGTCCATTTTCACAGTTTTGTTTGTGGGAGTTTGTTGGGCACATATCTAAGTTACAACAATGACTGCCCTTCAAAAGTACTACATCACCTATAAAGTGCTTTGGAACATCCTGAAGTCAAGAATCAGAAAATTTTGGGGGAAGAAAAACAACAGATCAGGCAGTATCTGTAGAAAGAGAAACAATGTTTTCTGTTGGCAACCCTTCATTCTGACTGTTTCTCTTTCCACAGATGCTGCCTGGCTTGTTGAACTTTTTTCCAGCATTTTCCGCCTTTGTTTCAATTTTCCAACATCTGCAGTTTTTTTAAAATTTTCCTTAAGTTTGTTAAAGATGTCATTAAAATTTGCTTTCACTTCTGCTTTAAGCTGGCAAAGTCGTTTAGCGCCATATTTTCTGGATAACTTGGTTTTAATGTTAATTAGTGCTGCTTTTCCAATATTTGGTATTGTTTGAAAAAATCTAATGCAAGACCCTTTTTTTGCAGATCCTGCTCATTGTTCTGTCAATCTATATTGTGAACAGCACACACTCCAGCTTGGTTCTTAAACATGGAGTGCCTTTAGTCAACCAGATTATCAGTTGGACAACTCTAGGTAAGAATGTCCTGTGTGAGTTTTTCCAAACTCCTGTAGTCTTCAGCTTTTAGGTTTGGTGAGACACACTGAAGTGTTGTGAGAACTACATTCTGAAAGAGCAGAGCAGAGCAGAAACAGACTTCAGTCTGTTTGAGTGGTTCATAAATGTGACATTAATGGAAACCAAGTAGGAAAAGGGTGTCAACCATGGCTCAGTGGTAGAACAATCATTCTTGCTTTAGAAACCATTGTTCAAATGCAGTCCAGAGAGATGAGGGCATTAATGTGAGTGGTACAGATCTGCTATGATTTAATTAGCTGTCTGTTTGGTTTATACATTTTATTCACTTACCAAACAAACTTTAAGAGTCTTAAATGACCACAAGAAATTCTGAGAGATTAAGCTTCTGGTTTTTATTATCTACTGTCTGGAAAATGATTCCTGCTTTCAACATTCAAGATTGTTTAATGTCATTTCCGGGACACAAGTGTAAAGAAGAATGAAATAATGAATCCAAGATCCAAAGCAACACAAAAAAAAAACACAACAAGATAAAGAATACAATAATAATAAATAAAACACAATAATTATAAATACACAAGATAGCTGATATGCATTGATTACATGTCCATAAAGTGATGCTAGGCACAGGAGTTTCTGTACATAGGAACACATCTCACCCTAACCATGGACTTTTTACTCTCCTCCCATCCGGTAGGCGCAACAGGAGCCTTCGCTCCCGCACCAGCAGGCACAGGAAGAGCTTCTTCCCTGAGGCTGTGACACTGCTGAACCTCTCATCACAGCGCTAAGCAGTATTGCATCCATATTGTACTGTCTCAGTACTCTTATATTTGTGTGCTGAAGCACTTTTTTTAATTCACAGTTATTTTGTAAATAACACTATTCTTTGCATTTCTGGTCAGATGCTAAATGCATTTCAATGGCTTTGTATCTGTACTTGACACAATGACAATAAAGTTGAATCTAATCTAATCTAATAAGGTGACTGACAGGAAATGATAAGGTGATGGTGGTGCGGGAGTTGGGGGTTAGTAGGTGGAGGTGTTGATCAGCCTTACTGCTTGGGGAAAGTAACTGTTTTTGAGTCTAGTGGTCCTGGCGTGAATGCTGTGCAGCCTCCTCTCTAACGAGAGTGGGACAAATAGTCTATGAGCAGGGTGAGTGGGTGGGATCCTTCATGGTGTTACTGACACTTTTCTTGCATACTTGTGTATCTATATCCTAGCTGGGGGGAGGGGGTGTTGTCTGGTGTTGGTGATGCAATGGACAGTTTTGACCACCCGTTGTAGAGCCTTCCTGTCTGCGGCAGTGCAGTTTCCATACCATGCAGTGATGTAGCTTGTTAGGATGCTCTCTACTGCGCATCTGTAGAATGGCATTGGTATTGATGTGCATAGTCCAGTTCTCCTCAGCCTCCTCAGAAAGCAGAGATGTTGGTGAGCATTTCTGATTATGTAGCATGTGTTCTGGAGCTTGTTCGGGATGTGCACTCCCAGGAGTTTGAAACTGTTTGCAGTCTCCACTGCTGCGCTGCCAATGTAAAGAGGGGTGTGAGTGGTGCAAGTTAACCCGAAGTCGATATCCATCTCCTGTGTCTTGTTGACATTGAGTAAGAGGTTATTTGCCAAGCATCAGGCCTCGAACTCTTTCATCTCCTCTCTGTAATTCATCTGATTGTTGTTGGTGATGAGTCCTTCCACTATAATTAGCTCATAATTTAATGATAATTTTATTTTGTTCACTTTTCCAACATTGGAAATTGGTCACAATGACCCTATAAAATACTTTTATGGTGTTTTCTTCCTCAGTTATTTCAGGTGTCAACCATCTATATTCATAGGATACTAATTACTTAAGTTTTATACTTTATTGATATGACATATGCTACTAAATTTGTTAAGCCTTGTTATTCAGTATAATCTGAACTGTATGGATTCCAGGGTCATAGATTCATAGGCCATGGAAACAGGCCTTTTGGTCTATCTGGTCCTTGCCAACCAAGCTCTCACCTAAACTAGTCCCACTTGCATTTGATCCCTATCACTCCAAACCCCCCACAGTCAGTTTGGATCAGAAACAGTATCTCTTCCTCACTGACAATGAGCACCGGTGTGCTTCAAGGATACGTGCTTAGCCTACTGCTGGACTCTCACTACATTTATGACTTTGGCTATACACAGCTCAAACGCCATCTATAAATTCACCACTGACACAACCGTTGTTGGCAGAATATCAAACGGTGGCAGGAGTGAGATTGATCAGCTGGTTGAGTGTTTTCACAACAACAACCTTGCAGTTAACATCATAAGATCAAGAAGTTGATTGTGGACTTCAGTAAGGGGAAACATACCAGTCGTCGTTGGGAAGGCAGCAGTAGAAAGTGTGAGCAGCTTCAAGTTCAAAAAACACACATCAAAGTTGCTGGTGAACGCAGCAGGCCAGGCAGCATCTCTAGGAAGAGGTACAGTCGACGTTTTCGACTGAGACCCTTTGTCAGGACTAACTGAAAGAAGAGCTAGTAAGAGATTTGAAAGTGGGAGGGGGAGGGGAGATCCAAAATGATAGGAGAAGACAGGAAGAGGAGGGATGGAGCCAAGAGCTGGACAGGTGATTGGCAAAAGGGATATGAGAGGATCGAGGATCATGGAACAGGAGGCCCAGGGAGAAAGAAAAGGGGGAGGGGGGAAAACCCAGAAGATGGGCAAGGGGTATAGTGAGAGGGACAGAGGGAGAAAAAGGAGAGAGAGAAAAAGGATGTGTTTATATAAATAACGGATAGGGTACGAGGGGGAGGTGGGGCATTAGCAGAAGTTTGAGAAGTCAGTGTTCATGCCATCAGGTTGGAGGCTACCCAGACGGAATATAAGGTGTTGTTCCTCCAACCTGAGTGTGGCTTCATCTTTACAGTAGAGGAGGCCGTGGATAGACATGTCAGAATGGGACATGGAATTAAAATGTGTGTCCACTGGGAGATCCTGCTTTCTTTGGCTGACAGAGTGTAGGTGTTCAGTGAAACGATCTCCCAGTCTGCGTCGGGTCTCGCCAATATATAGAAGGCCACATCGGGAGCACCGGACGCAGTATATCACCCCAGCCGACTCACAGGTGAAGTGTCACCTCACCTGGAAGGACTGTCTGGGGCCCTGAATGGTGGTAAGGGAGGAAGTGTAAGGGCATGTGTAGCACTTGTTCCGCTTATAAGGATAAGTGCCAGGAGGGAGATTGGTGGGGAGGGATGGGGGGGATGAATGGACAAGGGAGTCGTGTAGGGAGCGATCCCTGCGGAAAGCAGAGGGGAGAGGGAAAGATGTGCTTAGTGGTGGGATAGTTCAAGCTCTCAGAGGATCGATCTTGATACAATCACAAAGATGGCATGATAACGACTAAACTTCATTGGGATTTGATGAGATTTTCTTTGTCACCAAATACTTGAGCAAATTTCTACCCTGAAGAGCATTCTGACTGGTTACATGACTGCCTGGTATGGAAGCGCCAATGCGCGGGATTGTAAAAGACTGCAGAGGGGTATGAACTCAGTTCCATCATGCCTCCAAGAGGACCACAACCTCGTCGTAGGATTTAGAGGCCTGCATGCCCCAATGACTTGGAGAGCTCTGTTGGCCGGAGTCAGGGCTTTATGCTTTGGCTCTTGGTAGGTTCACCCATGCCAAACAGGACAAAAGATAGAGCCAGACTAAGAGTGGTCCACTGGTCCTCCAGGTTCTGTGTTAATTAGCCTGATTCTGATTTTGTAAGTCTGATGACCTAGTCAACTTAATCCAAATCCCAGAAACAGAATCTTTGCAGTGTTGTTTGCCACACCATGCTTTTCACAAATAGGTTAAAGGTCGGCATATGAATTTATCAACAACTGTGAGAGAGCACTTCCGATGAGAAGTGTCCTGGGGTATTCAGAGATCTCAAAGGGCAATCATGTAAACTGAAGATTTTCCTTAGCATGAGTTCTACTGAATTGAAGTAGATGTTTCTGTTGCTAATTATTAAATACGGCTTGACTGAGCATAAAATTCTTTATTATAGTAGGATGAATTCTGTTGCCTTTGGTGATGAGATATCACATTTTACATTGACATTGAATGCTATTACATTTCTGATATCCCTTACTTTTTCTTGCAGCCTCCTCCTTACTGATACCTTTGCTTAGTTCTACACTTCTCTTTCAACGACTGCTGAGCATTTATCTCTCGTTGATGTCCACCTACCTCTTGCTCAGCACAGGGTATCCTTTTGTTTTCCCATCTAAAACAAATTGCTGATGTTAATGACATTTTTTTTTTTACAGATTTTTCGGAGAATTTTTCCCCAAGCTTCACAATTCCAGAGGTGCTATAATATATGCATTCTTCACTCGCTTGTTGAACAAATGCATGTTGAACCAATGATATTCTACATGCTTTTTCAGTTTAAACAGAATTGCAGGTCAAAAAAATACTACACAGTATAAGGTTATTGAACAATTTTCAAAGAGACACCATAATGTTCCATAATAACATAGTATCATTTTGTTAATGCAGCATAAGTAATGCTGTAATATCTGTACTTGTTATGTAGCATAATAAGGCACGTAAGTAGCTTCTGTATTGAAACATTAAATAGGCAATATTTTGAAACATATAATGGGAACATCATGATCACATGCACTCCTCACAAATAACATGTGGGGCGGCACAATGGCGTAGTGGTTAGTGGTGCCAGCAACCCAGGTTCAATTCCCGCCTCTGCCTATAAGGGGTTTGCATGTTCTCCCCACGACCATATGGGTTTCCTCCGGGTGCTGCTGTTTCCTCCCACAGTCCAACGACATACCGGTTGGTAGGTTAATTAGTCATGGGGAATTGTCCTGTGATTAGGCTAGGATTAAATTGGGTGGTGCAGCTGGAAGGACTTATTTCACACTGTATCTCAACAAATAAAATAGACACCAACTTCCCTAGGCTCTGTTTTCTTGGAATTCTTTAGCATGGAAGTACAGTAGACATTGTTTTATCCGTGGAAGTTGGGCTGTGTGTGTGAAGTTAGAGAGATTATCTCACTCTGTTCAAGGGTGGGAGGAGTGGAAGTTTGTTGTATTTGTCTGTATGTATTTAGAGATACAGTGTGGAACAAGCTCTTGCTGCCCATTGAGCACTCAGTAATCCACCTATTTAACACCTAGCCTAATCATAGGACAGTCAGTTAATGCTGGCTGGTGGTGTAGTGGCGTCGGCACCGGACTTTGAGGCAAATGGTCCTGGGTTCTAATCTAGCCGCCCCCTTGCACGCTTTCGAGCATCGAGCTACCAACTCAGCCTCGTAAAAAAACAACTGCTGAGGAAACAGCAAAGAAAATGTTCCCTGATGTACCACAAGATGCAAAAAGGAACAACAGCAAATCAACCTACTAACCAGTACTCTAGTACTTCTTTGGACTGCAAAAGTGGGTATGGATTAAGGACTACCAAGATGGAAAGGTCCTACGTCATAGGTGTACATTTTCTTGAAGCAGCAGATGCCTTACAAGCTACAATTTTACTATAAAATTATGAATACCCCTTTTATTGTAGTATGGTAGTAATTGCAGAAACACATCAGGCCTAGAAAACTTTTTGGGTGTTCCCATCTGTAATACTAATGGTTTTAGTTTATACACTAGTGATATTGTAAGATACAGAACACTAATCATTTGTATGAATGCTTTGTGTCATTCTTAGTGGATGTTTGGTTGGTAGGTACATCAGCGACAAGCTGTCTTCATATAGCAACTCGAACTTGGAAAATGTACCAATACATTTCTTTAAACAATATCTTAGACTAAGTCACTGAAGGTCAAAAAGTTTGGTGAAAGAATGAGTTTTAAAGAGGTATTAAGGGAGGAAATTGTGGTAGGAAGGTACAGGATGGGAATTCTAGAGTCTTAGGTCTTTGGTTTTTAAAGGAGAACACCTGTCAGTGCTGGAACAAATAAAAGATGGGATGCTAAAAACATGCAGCATACTTTGAACCCTCCAGAAATTTGCAGTGGTTGGCTCCAAACTAGAATTTCAAGGCAGTGATATTTAATTCCTTCTCAGAAATGTTTAATGCCCTTGGTTTTCTTACAATATTTTGGACAGCTTGCTTCTGACATTAAAACAGTTGCTTTTAGAATTTTTTTATATGTGCATAAAATCTTAATTGCAATCATTGTCTTTTTATGAATGTAATAGGGCAGCAAACTATCTGGCAGATGGATAAAATCATGGCTGACTTTCATCATCACAATATTCTATCGAACTCTCAAATTGCTAAACCCATTGTGCATGTACTGTCATAGTCTGTCTCCTGTCATAAAACTTATTACTAATTTTCACTACCATAAGCTCTCTGTAAACCACAGGTTTATGTCTGAAATTAGGAACAACCTCAAGCACAGATAGCAGGCTTAATGGTGATATTAGAGGAAGTGCTGGATGATTCTGAAGACATACTTAAATTTATCTTTCTATCATTTAAATGTATTGTTCTGGTGGTTTATTGCTCTTCTAGCACTGCGGTTAGTAAACAGACCTTCCCAGTTCTGTTTTGACTAATTGCAGATAAACTATGAGCTCCAGTCTGATTATAAATCTCTGGGCTCAGCCTAGCAATCATATTGCAAATTCTCACATAAATAGCAGATTGGATGAAGAGACAAAATCCATGGAATTTTGGGGGTAGTTAATATTAAACAAGGAGCAATTTTTGTGTCTTGCTATAGATTAGTTCATTTACTATAATCTTTGTGTCTGACTCACAATGCTGTTAGTTTGTTGCTCACTAGGCTTGCACACTGCAAGTTTTAGATGTGCTCTTCAGGTGAGACTGGTCACCCTTGGACAGGTAGTAAACTGCCTTATGGCACAACTAAATGGAGATTAGCTGGCCATTCATTAATTTGTTGCATGGGAGAATCACGCTATGCATCATTCAACTGTTGAGGTTATACCCCGAGTAGGAGTCTTCGTTCCTCACAGTAATTCCTTGCAAGAAGAATGCTTTGGGACAATTCTGAGCAATGGAGTCAAATAATAAATGAATGAAAATTCTTTCCTTTGTAAAACCGAACTGGAAAATGGTGGTAATTGATTCAGCCATCAAAACTAATTGCACTCCGGAATATTTGAGATGTTGCTCTTCATTCTATTTGGAAGAGGCCTGCGTGGTATTCACAGTTTATGCAACATTTTATAAGTGTTTTATTCCTGTGTAATCGAGACAAAACTATTTATGACTCATTGGTTTGAGACAATAGATGTCTGGATTATGGGTACAGAGAGGTAGATGTAGATCAGTTTTTGAGGTCAGTTGGTGAGCTGATGATCTAGTGAATTGATAATATAGGGTGATTAAAGGAAAGTAATCAAAATCACAGATCCCACCCACCCTGGGTTTTCTCTCTTCTCTCCTCTTCATTTGAGCAGAAGATACAAAAGTCTGAAAGCACGTACCACCAGGCTCACAGAAAGATGCTATCCTGTCATTATCAGATGACGGAGCAGATTGACGCCTGACCTCACAACGTACCTTGTTATGATCTTGCACTTAATATTGTTTTCCTGCAATGCACTTTCTCTGTAGCTCTTACATGCCCTGTGTAATGATTTGACCTATATGTCAACTTTTCACTGTATCTAGGTACTTGTGACAATAATAAACCAATATCAATACCAGTACAAGTATCTCAAAGGGTGAGCAGTTTCAAACGCCTGGGGATCAACATCGCAGAGACCCAACATATTGATGCAGTCATGATGAAGGCATGATGAAGTGAGTTTGAGTTGATTTGGTATGCCAGCAAGGATTGTAACAAATTTCTACATTTGTACTACGGAGACATTTCTGACTGGTTACATCACCCTCTGGTGTGGAGGCTCATTGCACAGGATCGTAGGAGGCTGCAGAGGTTTGTAGACTCAGCCAGTTCCATCACGGGCACAAGTTACCCCTCCATCGAGGACATCTTTAAAAGGTGATGCCACAAGAAGACGCCATCCATCATGAAGGATCCTCACCATCTGGGACATGCCCTCCTCTTTTTACTGGCATTAGGGAGGAGATACAGGAGCATGAAGACCTGCACTCAATGTTTAAGGAACAGTTTCTTCCCCTCTGCCATCTGATTCATGAACACTACCTCATTATTCCTCTTTTGCACGACTTGTGATTTGCAGTAATTTGTTATGCCTGCACTGTACTACTGCCACAAAAGAACAAAATTTCATAATCCACTCAGTGACAATAAACCTGATTCTGATTCTGAAATGACTGATAGAATTCAAAGACAATGATAAGAATATGACCTGTAAAAGCTTCTGCTGGGATCTTGCATTGTCTGGCTGTAAGCAGAGAATTAAAAAGGCAAAGCCCATTAAGTCTGGATCTCCATTCTCTTTGCGTTGATCAGGTAATACTGAGATACTCTGTTTTGAGTGCTTTAGTAAATAATAGCAATTCTCTCCTGAACCTGAAGCTTTTGAATCTGATTTCAACCACATTGCTTTGCTTCTAGTGTGGAATGCTAATTCTGAATGGATGCATTCTTGGAGGTGCCATCACTTGATTCTTTACTTGCAACCACCTCATGAAATGTAGCTTCTTTTGACTCGAGCTTTAATATTTTTCTAGGGAATTAAGATGAGTAGAAGTAAATGAGTGGCTTGGTGGCATAGCAATTAGTGCAACGCTTTATAATGCAGGCAGTCACCGATAGGGGTTCAATTCTTGCCACTGTCTGTATAAGGAATTTGGATGGTCTCCACATGACTGCATGAGCTTCTTCCATATGGTCCAATTCCCTCCCACACTTTTCCCTCTCCTTCCACACACAGTTAGGTTTAGTGAATTGTAGGCATGTTAGGCTGGTGCCGGAAGTGCAGCGACACGTGGGCTGCCCCCACCACAGTGTTAGATGTTGACACAATTGACACGTTTCCCTACATGTTAATACCCCTCTGAATTTCTCCTTGGATTGCTCATCTCAGGAGGATAATCATTAATCTCACAAGGCTTACAGGGTAAATCTTGAGGCTTGAAAGGTTTTTATCTGATGTGTCCAGGTGAAGGGTGATGAACGTTGGTAATAATTGGCCTGTCCATGCTTGAGGTTTTTTCTGTTCCTAAATCAGCTTCTCTGAAATGGAGTTCCTCTGATCGAAATACCTGTTACTAAATCAGAAAGGAAATTTTTCTTTGATCAGTGTGTTCTTGGAACCTATCAAGTTTTCCCCCCTATGTTTCACATTGGCTTGACATAAGATCCATAAATTTAAATAATCTTTAAAGGAAAACAGAAGATAGTAGGTTTTCTTTTTAGTTATTTTAAAGGAATGATTAATAACCTTGTATAACATTTGGACGGTGAATAATTTCATTGATGGTTTTGCCTTAACAAGGATCACGCTTTAATCAGATATGAAGCTTTATTTCCACTCCTGCTGTCGTGCTTGACATTTGTCTGGATTCATCTGGAACAAGAGACAATCCAGCTTCACCATGTTTCTCCAGTTCCAAAGGTAATAAGATGCCGAATGTTTTAAAATCAGTCATTTGCCAAAAATTAAATAGAAAAGTTTCACTGTGACGTTGCCATTGCAAATAATAGCAAAGTATTTCTATAAATAGATCCAGCAGGGATTGTATGTGCTGTACAAAGTACAAATAATACTGTTACAAAAATATTGTTATTTAATAATATTCAATGTTGTTACAACACTGGGCTTAAATTAGCCCTTGTGTGTGTTGGTGCGTTTAGGATTCCCAAGTAGATGTGAAGGTCAGGGGCTTGTTGACTGACCAGGGCTGGTGCTTTTCCAATCTTACTTCAATACTGGGCTAATGGAGTCCAATGGGGGAGCAAGAGCTTGTTGGAAATCCCCAGCATATTTGTTCAGGTAGCTGCTTCCAGATCCAAACCTAGTGCAGGATCTGAGACTCTTCACTTCATTGCAGTAATCACAAATACTTTCTTTTTCACGGCTATAAAGTTTATAGCTGTGAAGAAAAAAGTATTTGTGATTACTGTAATGTTTTTGATTAAGTGTTAAATATTTTCATGTGATTTTATTTCTATATTCATGAATTTTGGTTGTTAATTTCACTTTTAATCACTTTAACTGCTTTTGAACATCCAACATAGTCAATCATTAAAATACCCTTGACAGCTCTGATATATAGACGAGATCTAGGCTTGACTTGCCATTTGAAAAGTCTTAGCAGTTTCGGGTGTAGGCCTTGTTCTGGCTCGCACATATAACCTGATTGGCTTTGGGACCACGGTTAGGTCCAGGATCCTGTCTGTCAGCATGTTCTTCTTCAGGCACCAGTTAAGTTCAGGAAAGCTGTTTCTCTGAGGCAAATGCTGCTGAGCCCCACATAGCAAATCAGGACCATTGTTATGTCAATGTGAACATTGCTTGTCTTGTAGTACACTAGAATCTTGCTCGGCAGGAGTTGGCAGTATGTTCTGGATTAAGGCCAGGGTGGGTTCTGCTTCATGCTGGCTACATACTGTACTTCACCCAGGTCAGGGTGGTTTGCTTTGCTAGGAAATAATTGTAAGAAAACAGTGTTTCAGTTGAATGAATTTGGTGTTTCATCCACAAATGGATCAAAAGCAATATGACGTTAAATTTGCAGCAATGGTCAGGTATGAAAAACATTATCATTTCTGTAGTTCAGGTTCAGATCAATCTAGATCTTTAACTTTTGTACTGAATCGGATATGTAGGAATGAGGGATAGAGCAGTCTCATTCTGATGTCACAGGTTGATAGTTCCAGGGCTTTGATGAAAGATGCAGCATTTTGGGTTCATATTCTACCATGGCAGCTGGGAAAGTTAAATTCTAGTAGATAGGAGGGGAGGAGAAGATGGCGGCGTGACGCAGCACGCGCGGCCATTCTGAATGATATCGTATCTGTGAAGTAGGATGCCGTGCACAATCCTGATTTGATGGAGACAGATGTGAAGAAGCACAGAGGAACATCTGGAGTAACTTCTGAAATGCCTGCTTTGCTGCCGCTGCTACTGCGTGATTGAAAATCTCCGGAGGGGAAGGCCCCAAATCCTCAGCCTTGCCTATTGCTTGTTGCCGGGGCTGGGGTCAAAATGCTCGGCAGAGATGGTGCTCGGTGCTGGGTGTCGGAGAGCTGGTCAGAGGCTCTGAGTTTTCGGACGGACTCGGAGTCGGACTGTGGTCGGATGCTTCCGGGATGCTGCATCGGCAAGTTTGCAGTGTTGGAGGTTTACCGTCTGCATGAGATGATGGGACTTTCGAGAGACTTTGAGACTTTACCATGCCCATTGTCTGTTCTTATCAAATTACGGTATTGCTTTGCACTGTTGTAACTATATGTTATAATTATGTGGTTTTGTCAGTTTTTCAGTCTTGGTTTGTCATGTGTTTCTGTGATATCATTCTAGAAAAACACTATCATTTCTTAATGCATGCATTACTAAATGACAATAAAAGAGGACTGCGGAACAAGGGAGTATAGGTTATGGCTAATATTGAATCAATAATTTTGTTGTGGAATAAAAACTTGATTCAGGGATTTATCTTCGAATCTGGATGAGTATGCTGCAGTTACTACCAACTTCATTAAAATCTGTGTGGATGAGCGGGTGCCTATGAAAACTTGCTGTACATTTCCAAACCATAGGCCATAGATGAACCAGGAGGTTCGTCCTCTTCTGAGGGCTAGATCTGTGGCATTTAAGTCTGACGACCCAGGTCTATACAAGAAAACCAGGTATGACTTGCAGAGGGCTAATTCAAGGGCGAAGAGACAACTTTGAACAAGGTTGGAGGCGACATCGGATATACAACAACTCTGGGAAGGTTTGCAAGACATTACTTCCTACAAAGCAAAACCTAATAGCATGAATGGCTACCAGATGAATTTAACACACTCTGTGCCACTTTGAAAGGGAGAATATAACTACAGCTGTGAAGATACCTGCTGCACCCAGTGACCCTGTGATCTCTGTCTCAGAGGCCGATGTTAGGCTGTCTTTCAGGAGTGTGAACCCACACAAGGCAGCAGGCCACAATGCAGTACCTGGTAAGGCTCTGAAAACTTATGCCAACCAACTGGCGGGAGTATTCAAGGATATTTTCAACTTCTCACTGCTATGGTTGGAAGTTCCCACCTGCTTCAAAAGGCCAACAATTATACCAGTGTCTAAGAAAAGTAATGTGAGCTGCCTTAATGACTATCATCCAGTAGGACTCAGATCTGCAGTGATGAAATGCTTTGAGAGATTGGTCCCGCCTCAGCAAGGACCTGGACCCACTACAATTTGCCTGTCACTATAATAGGTCTATGGCAGATGCAATCTCAATTTCTCTTCGCACAGCCTTAGATCACCTGGACAACACTGATAATTACATCAGGGTGCTGTTTGTTGACCATAGCTTAACATTTAACACCATCATTCCCACAGATAGATAGATAGATATACTTTACTGATCCCGAGGGAAATTGGGTTTCGTTACACCAAGAATAGAGCATAAGTATAGCAATACAAAAACCACAAACAATCAAACAACAATATGCAAACTATGCCAGATGGAAATATGTCCAGGACCAGCCTATTGGCTCAGGGTGTCTGACCCTGCATGGGAGAAGCTGCAAAGTTCGATGGCCACAGGCAGGAACAACCTCCCGTGACGTCCAGTGTTGTATCTCGGTGGAATATGGCTGGAGTCCAACAGCAAAAAGTTCAATATCCGGTCTACAAACATGTTCCTTGATTGTAATATGACCAGGATCAGAGTCCTGATCGATAAGCTACAGAACCTGGGCCTCTGTACCTTCCTCTGCAATTGGATCCTCAACTTCCTAACCAGAAGACCACAATCTGTGTGGATTGGTAATAATATCTCCTCCTCCCTGCTGATCAATGCTGACGCACCTCAGGGATGTGTGTTTAGCCCACTATTGTACTCTCTCTGTACCTATGACTGTGTGGCTTGGTATAGCTCAAATGCCATCTATAACTTTGCTGATGATATCACCATTCTTGGTAGAATCTCAGATGGAGATGAGAGGGCGTACAGGAGCAAGATGTACCAGCTAGTTGAGTGGTGTCACAGCAACAACCTTGCACTCAATGTCAGTGAGACGAAAGAGCTGATTGTGGACTTCAGGTAGGGTAAAGCTAAGGAACATGAATCAATCCTTGTAGAGGGATCAGAAGTGGAGAGAGTGAGCAATTTCAAGTTCCTGGGTGTCAAGATCTCTGAAGTTCTAACCTGGTCCTAACATATTGATACAGCTATGAAGAAGGCAAAACAGCAGCTATATTTCATTAGGAGTTTGAAGAGATTTGATTTGTCAATTAAAACACTTGAACACTTCTAAAGGTGTACTGTGGAGAGCATTCTGATAGTGCGCATCACTGTCTGGTATGGGGGAAGGGGGCTACTGCACGAGATTAAAATAAACTACAGAAAGTTGTAGAATTAGTTAACTTCATCTTGGGTACTAGTCTCTGGTATCCAAGACATCTTTAAGAAGCGGTGCCTCAGAAAGGCGGCTTCCATTATTAAGGACCCCCATCACTCAGGACATGCTCTTTTCCCATTTTTACCGTCAGGGAAGATGTACAGAAGCCTGAAGGCATACCCTCAGAGATTCAGGAACAGCTTTTCCCTCTCTGCCATTCCCTTTCTAAATGGATGTTGAACCCATTAATACCACCTCACTTTTTTATATTATTTCTGTTTTTGCACTGTTTTTAATTTAAATATTTAGTAAACATATTTACTGTAATTGATGTACTTATTTTTTCTTTCTGTATTATCATGTATTGCATTATACTGCTGCCACTGAGTTCACAAATTTCATGACATGCGATAGTAAACCTCATTCTGGTTCTGATATTTATCCTCAACTGCTGGACAAAACTACCTGGCTGAGCTAAAAGTGTCTCTGTCCCACAGCTACTAAGTCAGTACTTGACTTCAATGGCCAAGCAGTCCATTTAGTTCAAGAGCGATTTGGAGTGAGTCAGTAGTGTCCATGTCTTATGGAAAAAGTAAGTTGAGATCTCTTTTGACTAGGTTTTAGTTGGGCCTTTTAACAGTGCACTTCAAAATACTTCTACAATACTTCTTTAGAACCACTGTGTTCAGCTGCCATAAATCAACCCCAAAGACATGCAGAAACTTAAGTTTTAGGTCTAAATATTCAGTTTGTAAAGGGGACATGAATGGCAAGATCTCTGCTTGTTTATAGCATTCTTAAAGATTGGTTTCCAAAACAGTACAGTACGCTGCAGCAGTGGCAAATACCGTGGAGAGATGGAATGCAGTTTCAATTCTATCAATGATCTGAACTTTCTAACCTCAGGATTTAAATTGTGGCTGTATGCTCTCCCCGCCGGGAACTTGAGAAAGCAGACTTCTAGCAGCTAAGTAATAACATTGACAGTGATGCAGAAGGTGCATAAGCTGTAGAAGAAAAGGAAGAGTCCATGCCATGAGAGAAACAAAATATATCACAGTTTCGGTGCAAAAATGTGCTTTCTAGAACATAGAACAGTACAGGTCCTTTGGCCCACAATGTAGTACTGACCTTTTAACCTTCTGCAAGATCAATCTAACACTTGTCTCTCATATAGCCTTTCATTTTTCTTTCATCCGTTTGCCTATCTAAGAGTCTCATAAATTTCCCTAATATATCTGCCTCAGTACCACTTCTGGCAGTGCATTCCACACCCCCACCCCTTTTCTGAATTTAAAAAAAAACTACCTCTGATATCCCTTCTCTTTCTTTTTCCTCCTGTCACTTTGAAATAATGCCCTCTCATAATGGCCTGTCCACTCTATCAATGCCCTTATCATTTTATACACCTCTATTTGCCCAGTTTTATTTGAGTGAATTTAATTAAACACTTTACTGATTTGTGATACCTCATGCCCTGTTTTAAGGTGTGAAAGTGAGCACAGCGTCTCATCTAATTAAAATGCATTCATTTTGACTGTCGCACTTCACTTTCCAAAATGCAGTCCTGCACCTCAAGTGAATCTGTGGCATAAACATCAATTCATAAAATCCGCCCTGTGGTTTTAAAAAAATCAGTAGAGCAGAGATACCAAAGTAATTTATTTGCTATAAACAGGAGGCCTGTACAAAAGTAAAACAAAGCGGTGTTGGTCACAGAGTGGCATAAAGTTGAACTAAGCAGCTCCCAAATGGTCAGCATTGAGCTTATTAACATGATAGCTATTGACAATGAATTATTACTGATCTGTATCTGCTAATTTTGGAGGAAATTTGCTTCTGGACTTACTGTTCTAACTTGCAGTTCACTTACTGTGTGATTAGTTTCAGAAACCAGCATCATAAGGATCAGATTTTGACATGTAATTAAAGCTGAACTTCAGAAACTATTACTTCACAGCCTTCTACTTAACTGGTAATCTCCTTACACTCCATCCGTTTTGGTGTCCCTCACACATCAAGATTAAAGCCTGGACATTTTGTCTCAGAGACAGAGAGAATAAAGCAAACAAAATTTATAATTTCGGTGCAGTAGCAGTCTGACATGGACTATAAGATACTACAGTAAGTTTGGACAGTGCGCTTACTCAGGAAATCTGGCTAGTGTCCTGACCCAGCCTCCCTTCAGTTTATGTAATTTGTTCTATTTTAGTTATTAAGAAGTTAACAAATTTCGCAACACGTGCAGGTGATAATAAACCTGATTCTGATTCTGAAGAAGTACATAGAGCTTGAAAATGTGGACACAATGGGAAGAGGAACATCCAGGTGTCAAAAAATTAAACTATGAAGAAGGACTACTAAAACTGGAGTGTTTCTCCTGTGTATAAAGAAGATCTTAAAGTGTTTAATGGCATAGATAAAGGTGAAACTGGTGCATGATGTCCAGATCCATCAGACTACTAAAACAAAGTGCACAGGTATAAAATTTGAGAAGGTTTTGGAAAGAAACTCTTCAAACAAATTGCGTTTTATACTTATTATGTACTTCTAGGCAGGATAAGAGGTGATTAAAATTTCAGATTCATTTAAGAGAGTATTGACTACACTGACAGAAAGGGAAGCAAATCCTTAACCATTCTGGGTGAAGGATGCAAGAAGGATTGAGTGGTTTCCCTCAACTGTAGTTCAGTTTGAAAGAGACACGACAACTTTTCATTCCTTTATGAAATCCCTTTGATAATGTGAACTATACTATATATCTCCACAATGACACATATATGCAGTAGTTAACACAGAGTTGAAGATTTCTCCTGTCATAAAATGTATTTTCATTCTAACAGCTGTCCCAGATGGATTTCACCCAGAAGGCTGACAGCACTGAAATTCGACTGCTCAGACTAGATGATATAAGACGTTCTTATTTCTTTGTATCCTTAAGCTTTTAATGTTCTAGATTTTTGTGGTGTTGTTTGGAGGTATTTGTTTCTAATTGATCTGATTTTCCATTGTAACTGGAAAGAAGCTGTCGTTGGCTGAATCAAAGGTAGTGAAGAATCAGCTTATAGGAGGGAGATTGAAAATCTGGCTGAGTAGTGCTACAACAACTTCTTACTCAATGTTAGCAAGACCAAGCTGATTATTGACTTGAGGAGGAGGAAGCTGAAGTCACTGGGGGATCAGAGGTGGAGAGGATCAGCAACTTTAAATTCCTCGGTGTTATCATTTCAGAGGACCTGTCCAACACGTAAGTGCAATTATGACGAAGCATGGCAGCGCCTCTACTTCTTTACGGAGATTCAACATCTAAAACCTTGACAAATATCTGTAGATGTGTGGTGGAGAGTACATTGACTGGCTGTATCACAGCCTCATATGCAAACACATATGCCCTTGAATGGAAAATCCTACAAATGGTAGTGGCGACAGCCCAGTCCACCACAGGTAAAACCCTCCCCACTATTGAGCACATCTACACGGTGTGTTGTCAAAGGAAAGCAGTATCAATCGTCAGGGACCCTGCCACCCAGGTCAAGCTGTCTTCTCACTGCTGTCATCAGGAGCCTCAGGACTCACACCACCACGTTCAAATGGTTCAATTTAATATTGTATACATTGAAATTGAACCTGAAATTCTTACTCTTCACAGACATCCACGAAACAAGAAACCTCAAAGAATGAAGAATAGCAACATCAGAACCCCAAAGACCCCCCACCCCCACACACAAGCAGCAGAAGATTGGCCTCCCCCTCCTCCTCCCACCATCTCCCCCAGTGCACCAACAGAAGCACCATACCCCCTCCCCCCAATGAAAGCAATAGCAAAAGCCCTAAAAGAGACTTTGGTCAAGAGTCCATCAAAATCTATAGTCTGTAACCCAGCATCTTAGACAGGCTCTTTCTCAGGAACAGTTATAATCACTCAACCATCAGCCTCTTCTCTGAGGGGATAACTTCACTTGCCCCATCATTGACCTGTTCCTACAACCTATAAGCTCATTTTCAAGAACTCTCCCTCTCATGTTCTTGATACTTATTGCTTTTTTTCTTCTTTTGTATATGCAGTTTGTTGTATTTTGCACACTGGTTGTCTGCCCTGATGGGTGCAGCCTTTCATTGATTTTATTATGGATATTGGATTTGCTGAATACGCCCACAAGAAAGTGAATCTCAGGAGATGTATATAGTGAGGTGTATATGTACTTTGATAATAAATTTACTTCGAACGTTGAACTTTAATGTGTTGTATTCTCTGATGCTAATCCAACTGGAGTTAGAATTTAGGGCAGACTGTGATTCTGGCAAATTTGCTTTAGATAATTTTAGGGAAAAGATAACTCCCCATTGAGTAGGTATTTCTGGTGCAGCTTATGGGCTATCTCTGAAATTCCTCCAATAAGGGTTTTGACATTCATATGAAATATTTGCCTGCCCAGACCTGACAGCTGTACTTGCGGCTCAGAATAAATATGACTTCTAGAGATAATCATTGACTTTTTCAAAAATGTCTATTTTTTTTGGTTTTTAAGGCAAGATTAGGACTCCTAAAATTTCCACAGAACTGTTTTTTTGCTTAGTAAAGCTTGGTATCACTCTGTTGTTTTTCTTGATGGAGCAGGTGAGATACCTGTTGAGCATCGTTAAGTAAGGAGCTTGTATGTAGTTTGAAGGTGGCTCAACTTCCATCCAGTGACATAACTGGTGCCTCACATTCACCCATGGAGATGAAGGTTCCCAGAATTCTTCATGCTGCTAAGATATTTGCCACTTGCTCTTGTTTCTGCTGAAGAGATTGAACAAGAATCTCCTGTAGTTTACCATAATTGCTTTTCCAATAACTGAGCCCTAGGGATCACAAATAACCTGGCTTCGTGTTGCTTTTGCTTGGTTCAGTCTGTGCTGCAGTTGACATTCAAAGAATCTGCCGATACTTTTGCTCAGTGACCAGTATCCAGACATATACTAGAAGTACCTGCACTTTCTCTGAACACAAAATTAGGTTCTAATTTGAGGTGTCCTGTAATCAGTTTGCTTTTGAGGCTTCCACATTAAAAATGGAATGGAAATAATACTTTCAAGAAAGATAATAATTATTGTAAAGATAATGGAGAATTTTGTACCTTGGGTCTACTCCTTAAATTAGTTCTAAAAAGTACATATTAGTTCATGTCTCATCATATTTAGGTGGTACAGTAGGTTAGATATGGTATGTTTAAACCTTGTGGAAGTTCTTCTACTCCAAGTCACTCCACTTCACTTGTTTGAACTCCGGATTGCATTTGAATTGATCCAGTGATGTGTAAATGACATTCGTCAGTCTGTGGTAACGCATTTTCTGGATATAATTCAAAGGCTTGTAGTTAATTAATGTGATGTAGTTCTAGCTTAAAGATGAAGGCTAACATAATTACTCCATGTGGATTGTAATTTTTCTTGAGTTTTCCTTAACCAAGGAATTGCAGATTTTCTTCATTGTGACAGCTTTCTTTGGCACTGGAAATATAGCCTCTATCAACAGGTAATCCAAGTTATTTTTTAAATGAGCCTCTGCGGGTGGTTAATAAAGGTTGATTTTTTTAAAAAAAAATTTGTTTAATACTATAATCACAAAATTCTTAAATGTAATGAAAAGCAAAATTGCAGTGAATCTACTTGCCTAGCATGTCGAATTAGATATTTGGAAAATAAAAACAGAAAGCAAATGTAAAAACTCTCTACTGCATCTGCAGGGGATGGGAGGAATTGAGAAGAATGTAGTTACTAATATAGCTAAGTTCTTCATCATCTCATTCCAGTTTTGATCCTGCATCTGTCTACTGCTTCCTGACAGTTTTTAATCCTTTTACAATGGGAGCATTAATGATGTGGAAGGTTAGTATAGTCATTCTAATGTACTGAAATCTTTTTTTGTGCAGTGTTAAAAGTCATACTGAATTTTTATAGACCACAATAATATATCAGATGGATCAATGTTTTAATTCACTCAGCAGTGTCTCTTTCTCCATTGCAGAATCCACTTATCTCTTAAATTTTTTTGAGTTTACCAGTATTTCTCTGCTTCAGATTCATTAAATACCTTAATATCTGAAAAAGCCTTGCTGATATTTATGTCATTTATTAGTGATTTTGACAGTGTTTCTGTTTTATTTTCATTTTTTCCCATGAATGCATTCCTTTATCCATAAAGGAAGTAGCCTCTGGGGCTTGCAATATTCCTGGTGCTCCCCCTTCTTAAAATATGGCGTCACCATCTTTAACAAAGCTTGAGAAGTTTACACAAATGGTTTCCTTTATAAAAGTGGGCATATGGTATCAGTTGATCACCAGCCTGCTTCTGTCAGAAGGTACAGCAATGGTGAGGTAATATAGCAGTTTTATAAAACCCTGGCTAGATCATGCTTGGAATATTGTGTTCAGTCTGGCCACCTCATTATAGGAAGGACATGGAAGCTTTAGAGAGGATGCAGAAGGGATTTACCAAGATGCTGCCTGGACTAGAGAGCATATCTTACAAGGATAGGTTGAGTGAGCTAGAGCTGTTCCCTTGGAGAGAAGGTCACTTGATTGAGGTGATAAGATGGTAAGAGGTACAGATCGAGTGAATAGCCAGAGTCCTTTTCCCAGGACGGAAATGGCTAACAGCAGAGGACATAATTTTAAGGTGATAGTAGGAAAGTATAGAGGTGATAGGAAAGGGCTAGGCAGAAAGTTAAGAAGCAGGACCTCCAGGGTAGTCATTCCTGGATTGCTACCTGTGCCACCCACCGTTGCGGTGATTTGGCAGATAAATATGTGGCTGAGAAGCTGGTGCAGGGGGCTGGACTTCAGTTTATTGGATCATTGGAATCTCATTGCAGAGTATGACCTGTACAAAAGGGACAGGTTGCACCTGAACCTGAGGGGGACCAATATTCTTGCGGACAGGTTTGCTAGAGCTGTTGGGGAGGGTTTAAACTAATTTGGTAAGGAGGTGGGAACCGGAGTGAAGGAACTCAGGATAGGACCGATGTTTTTTTTTAAAAGCCAAAATAGCGTGCAGTCAGACTGTCAGGAAGGACAGGCAGATGATAGAACAAAATTGCAGCCAGCAGAGTGAGTATCAGTGCATTAGGGATGCAGAATCAAAAAGGGTAGCAAATACAGTACTTAAAATGTTATTTTCTCAATGCACAGAGTCTAAGAAATAAGGTGGATGATTTTGTTGCACTATTACAGATTGTTAGGTATGATTTTATAGCCATCATTGAATCATGGCTGAAAGACTGTTACAGATGGAGCTGAATATCCAAGGTTACACATTGTATTAGGGATAGGAAGATAGGCAGAGGGGGTGGTGTAGTTCTGCTGGTAAAGAATGGCATCAAATCAGTAGAAAGATGTGACATAGTATCAAAAGATGTTGAATCTTTGTGGGTGGAATTAAGAAACTGCCAAGGTAAAAGGACCCTGAGGGGAGTTGTATGCAGGCTTCCTAACAGTAGCTGGGTTGTGGACCACAGATTACAATGGAAATAGAAAAGGTGTGTCAAAAGGGCAGTGTTATAATAGTCATGGGAGATTTTAAAATGCTGGTCTATTGGGGAAAATCAGTTTGGTAGTGGATTTCAAGAGAGTGAGTTTGTTGAATGCCTACAAGATGGCTTTTTAGAGCAGTCTGTCATTGAGCCTATTAGGGGATCAGCTATACTGGATTAGATGTTACATAATAAACGAGATGATTTGGGAGCTTAAGGTGAAAGAACTCCTAGGAGGCAGTGTTCACAATATGATTGAGTACAACTCAAAGTTTGTTAGGGGGAAAGTAAAGTCTGACGTAGTAGTATTTTAGTGGAGTATAAGAAATTACAGTGGTATGAGAGAGGAGTTGGCCAAAGTAAATTGGAAGAAGATGCTGGCAGGGATGACAGCAGAGCAGCAATGGTGTGAGTTTCTGGGAAAAAATGAAGAAGGTGCAGGATAGATGTATTCCAAAAACAAAAAAAAATACTCAAATGGCAAAACAGTACAACCGTGGCTGATAATGGGTGGCAAAACTAATATAAAAGCAATAATTAGCAGAAAGATAGAGGATTGGGAAGCTTTTAAAACCTATCGAGAACAACTAAAAGAAGGATTAGGAGGGAAAAGATGAAATCTGAAAGCAAGTTAGCCAACAATATCTAAGTGGATAGTAAAAGCTTTTTCAAGTCTGTATAAATAAATAAATGAATGAATGAATGAAAGAGATGAGAGTGGATATAGGACCGCTAGAAAATGAGGCCGGAGAAATAATAACGGGGGACAAGAGGATGGCAGAAGAACTAAATGAGTATTTTGTATCAGTCTTCACTGTGGAAGACACTAGCAGTGTGCCAGATGTTGAAGGATGTGAGGGAAGAGATGTGAGTGCAGTTACTATGGAGAAGGTACTTAAAAAGCTGAAGGACCTAAGGGTTCATAAGTCACCCAGACCAGATGAACTGTACCCTTGGGTTCAGAAAGACATAGCGGTAGAGATTGTGGAGACATTAGTAGTGATCTTTCAAAAATCACTGGACTCTAGTATTGTGCCAGAGGACTTGAAAATTGCAAATGGCACTCCAGTCTTTAAGAAAGGAAGAAGGCAGCAGAAAGGAAATTATAGGTCAGTTAACCTGACCTCAGTGGTTGGGAAGATGTTGGAGTCAATTGTTAAGGATGAGGTGATGGAGTACTTGGTGCCACAGTACAAGATCGGACAAAGTCAGCTTGGTTTCCTTCAGGGGAAATCTTGCCTGACAAACCTGTTGGAATTCTTTGAGGAGATTACAAGTGGGATAGATGAAGGGGATGCAGTTGATGTTGTATATTTGGACTTTCAGAAGGCCTTTGACAAGGTGCCACACATTAGGCTGCTTACCAAGTTAAGAGCCCATGTTATGAGATGAAAGTTACTAACATGGTTAGAGCATTGGCTGATTGGTAACAGGCAGTGAGTGGGAATAAAAGGGTCCTTTTCTGGTTGGCTGCCAGTGACTAGTGGTGTCCTGCAGGGGTTGGTATTGGGACCACTTCATTTTATGCTGTATATCAATGATTTAGATGATGGAATAGATGGCTTTGCTGCCAAGTTTGCAGATGATACTAAGATTGGTGGAGGGGCAGATAATGCTGAGGAAACAGGTAGGCTGCAGAAGGACATAGACAGATTACGAGAATGGGCAAGAAAGTGGCAAATGAAATACATTGTTGGAAAATGAATGGTCATGATCTTTCATAGAGAAAAAAATGTGTAGACAATTTTCTAAATGGGAAAAAAGTCCACAAATCGGAGATGCAAAGGGACTTGGGAGTCCTTGCACAGGATACGCTAAAGGTTAACCTGCAGGTAGAATCGGTGGTGAGAAAGGCGAATGCAAATTTAGCATTCATCTCAAAAGGTGTGAAATACAAGAGCATGGATGTGATGCTGATGCTTTGTAAGGCACTGGTGAAACCTCACCTTGAGTATTGTGAACGGTTTTGGGCTCCTCTTCTAAGAAAGTATGTGCTGGCATTGGAGAGGGTTCAGAAGCGATTCAGAAGGATGATTCCAGGAATGAAAGGGTTATGATACGAGGAACGTTTGATAGCTCTGGGTCTGTTCTCGTTGGAATTTAGAAGGATAAGGGGGGGATCCCATTGAAACCTTTCGAATGTTGAAAGGCCCAGACAGAATAGATGTGGAAAGAATGTTTCCCATGGTGGGGGAATCTAGGACAAGAGGACACAGACTCCGGATAGAGGGGCATCCATTTAAAACAGAGATGCAGAGAAGTTTCTTTAGCCAGAGGGTGATGAATTTATTACCATAGGCAGCTGTGGAGACCAGGTCGTTGGGTGTATTTAAGACAGAGATTGATAGGTTTTTGATTGGACACGGCATCAAAGGTTATGGGGAGAAGGCCGAGGAGGGGAAAGAAAAAGGATCAGCCATGATTGAATGGTGGAGCAGACTTGATGGGCCAGATGGCCTAAATCTGCTCTTATGGTCTTACGGTCTATGGTCCTATAAGCATTTTGCACTGAGAGTGGTGGGTGCGTGGAATGCCCTGCCAGGGGTGATGATAAAGGTAGATTAGGGACAATTAAGAAACTCTTACATGGGCTCATGGTTGATAGAAAAATGGAGGGCTATGTAGGTGGGGGGCGGGGTTAGATTGATCTTAGAATATGTTAGAAGTTGGCTCAATATCATGGGCTGAAGGGCCTGTACGGTGCTGTAGTGTTCTTTGTTCTAGGTACAGACCTCTGTGCATAGCAGTCCTGAGATGCTCTGTCATTGTTAGAAATATTCTTGGTTTGGTGAGATGTTTTTTGTCATCTCCAGTGGCACTTACAAGGTAATATTCCTGGTTATCTGCCTTTTAGTTAGACTCAGTCGATATCACTAAAGCAGATTATTGATCGTTTTCATAGAGAAAGGTAAGGAGAACTGACACATGTGAACCTGTGTGCATATTGAATGTGCCATTTCCTATAGAATCACCATTGTGTACCAAAAGTACTTCATTATGGAGTGCTTTGTAAATCCTAGAGTTGAAAAGCGTAAGATAGGAATGCATAAAATTAGAATATGCTGGAAATAATTCAGCTGAAAAAAGCGGATGAAACAAAGTTAATATTTCAGATCCATGACCTTTCATGAAATGTTAGAAGTTAATTAAGTTTCGAGATGGCCCGTTCTCTGTATGTTGTGACAGTTGATTTCAGCATTTGCATGCAGGTCCTGAATTTTCTTTTTTTAAAGAGCAGATTGGCGCTGCTTCCTGCACGCATGCTGAGGACTGCATTGGCACTGCTTCCTGCACGCATGCTGAGCTCGTTGACTTCATTAACTTTGCCTCCAACTTTCACCCTGCCCTCAAGCTTACCTGGTCCATTTCTGACACCTCCCTCCCCTTTCTAGATCTTTCTGTCTCTATCTCTGGAGACAGCTTATCTACTGATGTCTTCTATAAGCCTACTGACTCTCACAGCTATCTGGACTATTCCTCTTCTCACCCTGTCTCTCGCAAAAATGCCATCCCCTTCTCGCAATTCCTCGTCTCTGCCAAATCTGCTCTCAGGATGAGGCTTTTCATTCCAGGACGAGGGAGATGTCCTACTTTTTTAAAGAAAGGGGCTTCCCTTCCTCCACCATCAACTCTGCTCTCAAACGCATCTCCCCCATTTCACGCACATCTGCTTTCACTCCATCCTCCCGTCACCCCACGGAATAGGGTTCCCCTGGTCCTCACCTACCACCCCACCAGCCTCCGGGTCCAACATACTACTCTCCTTAACTTCCGCCACCTCCAACGGGATCCCACCACTAAGCACATCTTTCCCTCCCCCCTCCCCCCGCTTTCCGCAGTCATCGCTCCCTACGCGACTCTCTTGTCCATTTGTCCCCCCCATCCTTCCCCACTGATCTCCCTCCTGGCACTTATCCTTGTAAGCAGAACAAGTGCTACACATGCCCTTACACCTCCTCCCTTACCACCATTCAGGGCCCCAGACAGTCCTTCCAGGTGAGGCGACACTTCACCTGTGAGTTGGCCGGGGTGATATACTGTGTCCGGTGCTCCCGATGTGGCCTTCTATATATTGGTGAGACCCGACGCAGACTGGGAGATGGTTTTGCTGAACACCTACGCTCTGTCCGCCAGAGAAAGCAGGATCTCCCAGTGGCCACACATTTTAATTCCACATCCCATTCCCATTCTGATATGTCTATCCACGGCCTCCGCTACTGTAAAGATGAAACCACGCTCAGGTTGGAGGAACAACACCTTATATTCCGTCTGAGTAGCCTCCAACCTGATGGCATGATCATTGACTTCTGTAACTTCCGCTAATGCCCCACCTCCCCCTCGTACCCCATCCATTATTTATTTATATACACGCATTCTTTCTGTCTCTCCTTTTTCTCCCTCTGTCCCTCTGACTATACTCCTTGCCCATCCTCTGGGTTCCCTCCCCCCAACTTTCCTTCTCCCTGGGCCTCCTGTCCCATGATCCTCTCATATCCCTTTTGCCAATCACCTGTCCAGCTCTTGGCTCCATCCCTCTCCCTCCTATCTTCTCCTATCATTTTGGATCTCCCCCTCCCCCTCCCACTTTCAAATCCCTTACTCACTCTTCCTTCAGTTAGTCCTGACGAAGGGTCTGGGCCCAAAACGTCGACTGTACCTCTTCCTAGAGATGCTGCCTGGCCTGCTGCGTTCACAAGCAACTTTGATGTGTGTTGCTCAAACTCACCTGCTTACTTTTAAACAGAAATCTGCCATGTAACTGATTTACCCATTCCATTCATTGGACTATGTTTATAAGATGCTTAAGTCTTCAGCAGTGAGGCTCATGGCTTGCACCTTCTATATTCAGCATTATGTCCAATCAGGTTCTCAGATCCTTGATCCTGACTATATGCATTGTCTGATGTTCTTTTCATGTGCAGTGCTGTCTACATTAAATTTTGTTCACTATTGTTTTGTGCATGTATTATATTCCCATCTAGTTTGGAGACATTTGCATCTACCTGTTCTCTAGTAATCATCTATTTACTGCATAATTTCACTTTGTTCATTGATGTGCCCCTCATAGTTTAGCTGGGTGATGATTTTAACATGTGGAAAGGCTGCATTTCTCTGTCTTGTCTTCTGCAACATGTGTAGAACCGTAAAAAGGATGGACAAAGCCACAAGTGGCACTTTTTAAATATTGTTATTGGTTGTTTAGCTCCCAAATGAGAGGACAGACAATGATTTAGCTTAGTATCTCATTCAAATAACAGTCAGTTTAGATTTTATGCTTAAGTGTCTTGAACATACAAACTTATGACCCAAGAGCTGAGAGACCCAACGATCTTAGTCAGTAAACCAGACCCAAGTTAGGCAGATATACTAAACATTTAGGTGCAAATTACAGGAACATTAAAAAATAGTAGTCACATTTTCATAATATTTACCTAGCACCATACTCCTCTCAGGGACTGCGATGTTGCCAGTAACCAAGATTACTACCTAACAGGCTTTACATTGTTGATATCAGTTGTCATCCACCATTCTTTCTTTCCACTGAAAGTTACCTTAAATTAAGAAGGCATATGATTTCTCTTGAGCTATCTGCTGATACAGCCTTTGCTTCTAGTTGTTGAAAAGAGAATGGGGCAACCTTTGATGTCATTACATAATGCAGCAAAAATTATCATGAACCTTTGCTTGGAACAGCCACAATTCCCAAGATTATTTTCTGGTCACTGACTTAAGACATAGGAGCAGAATTAGGCCATTTGGCCCATCGAATCTGCTCTGCCATTCAATCATGGCTGATCCTTTTTTTCCCTCCTCAGCCCCACTCCCTGGTTTTCTCCCGGTAACCTTTGATGCCATGTCCAATCAAGAACCTATCGAGCTCTGCCTTAACTTTTCCATTGACCTGGCCTCCACAGCTGCCTGTGGTAATGAATTCCACAAATTCACCACCCTCATTTGCCACTTTCTTGCCCATTCTCCTAATCTATCTTAGTCCTTCTGCATCCTACCTGTTTCCTCAACACTACCTGTCCCTCCACCAATCTTTATATCATATGCAAACTTGGCAACAAAGCTATCTATTCCATCATCTAAATCATTGATAACATAAAAGGAAGTGGCCCCAACACCAATCCCTATGGAACACCACTAGTCACTGGCAGCCAACCAGAAAAGGATCCTTTTATTCTCACTCGCTGCTTCCTACCAATCAGCCAATCCTCTAACCATGCCAGTAACTTTCCTGTAATACCATGGGCTCTTAACTTGGTAAGTAATTTCATGTGTAGCACCTTGTTAAAGGCCTTCTAAAAGTCCAAATGTACAACATCCCCTTTATCTATCCTACTTGTAATCTTCTCAAAGAATTCCAACAGGTCTGTCAGGCAAGATTTCCCCTTAATAGTCATAGTCATAGTCATAGTCATACTTTATTGATCCCGGGGGAAATTGGTTTTTGTTACAGTTGCACCATAAATAATAAATAGTAATAGTACCATAAATAGTTAAATAGTAATACGTAAATTATGCCAGTAAGTTATGAAATAAGTCCAGGACCAGTCTATCGGCTCAGGGTGTCTGACCCTCCAAGGGAGGAGTTGTAAAGTTTGATGGCCACAGGCAGGAATGACTTCCTATGACGCTCTGTGCTGCATCTCAGAGGAATGAGTCTCTGGCTGAATGTACTCCTGTGCCCACCCAGTACATTATGTAGTGGATGGGAGGCATTGACCAAGATGGCATGCAACTTAGGCAGCATCCTCTTTTCAGACGCCACAATGAGAGAGTCCAGTTCCATCCCCACAGCATCACTGGCCTTACGAATGAGTTTGTTGATTCTGTTGGTGTCTGCCCCCCTCAGCCTGCTGCCCCAGCACACAACAGCAAACATGACAGCACTGGCCACTACAGACTCGTAGAACATCCTCAGCATCGTCTGGCAGATGTTAAAGGACCTCAGTCTCCTCAGGAGATAGAGACAGCTCTGACCCTTCTTGTAGACAGCCTCAGTGTTCTTTGACCAGTCCAGTTTATTGTCAGTTCGTATCCCCAGGTATTTGTAATCCTCCACCATGTCCGCACTGACCCCCTGAATGGAAACAGGGGTCACCGGTACCTTAGCTCTCCTCAGGTCTACCACTAAGGAAACCATGTTGACTTTGTCCTATCTTGTCCTGTGTCACCAAGGGCTTGATTTATGTATTTTACATTTTCATCAAAAATATACCTTAATTTGAAGATGATTCAAGATTGAAGTTTATTTAGCATGTGTACATCGAAACATACAGTGAAATGCGTTGTTTGTGTTAACAACCAAAACACTGGAAGGTGTGTTGGGAGCAGCCCGCAAGTTTCACCACTCATTTTGGTGCCAACGTAGCTCGGTAGAACAACATAGAACACAACAGAACAAGCTTGTTCCTCCCACTCATTCACTTATACAGCTCAACGCCATCTTGAGACCTTTATTGAGGTCATTGCATATTATGCCAAATATTTTGTAATTAATTTATATTTATCTAGGTGATAATTAAATGACTGGGTACCTCACAGATCATGAAGCCATTTTTTAAAATTTTATTCAGATATTAATTCCTTTTGTAATCGTGATGTGCTCCCAATGTTTTTTTTTTCCCGTTTTTTTTTGTTAGCAGGTTTTTTTTGTTTTAGTAGGGGTTCTTTTTTTCCTTTTTTTTCCTTAAAAAAATATTCATTTTTTTCTTATTATTATTGATATATTGTTTAGCTTTGTTCATCAGTTATTTGGTAATTTAATTCTTCATTGTATGTATTGACATGTTGACTTGATTACCCTAATGTTTTTTTTTGTTGATCTTTAATAATAAAAAAGATTTAAAAAATGAAAATGAAATAATTCAATGATTGGTTACCTCACAGATCATGAACCCATATTTTTTTTATTTTATTCAGATATTAATTCCTTTTGTAATCGTGATGTGTGCATTTGAAAGTATTCGAGTTTCAACTCAGTTGTCATCAAACAGGTACAACTAGTAACTATGTATGTTATATAAGATGATTTTGCAACAGATATTGATCTATTGCTCGAAATAATATGTGAATCTTTAACACACGTTTGTGATCTTTTCCAATAGCCTTTTCTTGATTGTTCTTTTAATCTCCGACATTATGGCTTTGGTGAGTTGCTGTTAATATGTAAATAAGCTGATGGCTTTATAAATTAATTTTCAACTGACATTATATGATGAAAGAGAGTGAAAGAAAATTACCATTTTAGATAATATTTACACATTTTGCTGTGTTTTGCTCAACATCAAATAAATTCAGATCCAAAGCCTTATAAACGTAGTCAAGTTATTCATGTGATAAAGAGGATTTTTTTTAGAATGCTTTATATCCATTTCCTACGTCCCAAAACAGGCAGTGGATGTTCTTATTGAAGAGCATGCACTGCTGCAGTATTAAGAATCACGATGTATGCAATGTCCCACAAACAGTAAAGTGATCATGAATAGTCCTCCTTCCGTTCATTGAAGGGCAGGTGCTGGTTTTAACAGAAGGGATAATTTCTTTGGAATTTTTCTGAAATACAATGACGGAATCATTTATAACCATTTATGAGAACAGTCTAGGCCTCAGTACAATACCTCATTTGAATGAAAGCAGCTTGAACAGTGCCATCCTTCCTCAGGTTTCTCAGTGTTAGGCTAGATATCTGTGACTCAGAGGCCCAAGGGATCCATTCTGGTATTCTACAACTCAGTAGGAGCACAACCATTTTAAGAAAAAGTGAAGACTGTTTCTATATTCGCTTCCTCAAATGGGGGTGCCTTCTAATCCACATCCTGATCCATGGTGACTGACATTTTCATTGAAGCTTCTGCCCTGCAATGACATTCTACTGATGAGCTTCTTCACTTGAACTACAGTGTTTGATTTGAACAGTCACCCCACTCCCACTACCACTGTGGATTCACAAAATCCTGATCCACTGCAAGCCTCGTGCAGGTATACACAGTACCTTGAGTAACACATTTTTACCAATAACCATCAAAATTTTCCTCCGTGTCATTGCCATTCCTGTAATTGTTGGAAAAAGTATACAATGAAAGGGGTTATGAGAAAATGTAAGTTAACGCATAATGAATGTGATGGCAGATGAATGACAGATGTAATTTCATTCCCTGAAAAGCAATTATAATAATGTGAGTAAAGTAATATTCAAAAGAGGGAGCTAGGAATATAATGGGCATTGTGTGGGCAGTAATGACAAGCAATTACAGCACTAGAACACACAATACTCTTAAGTGGTATGCATACAGTACATGGTACCATACATTCTCAGAGGAAGTGGCTCACTCCTCTTATCTTACTTGACCTCATTAAATCATCGAACTTTTTCCAGCATTGAGTAAACATAAATGACTTGTACGATTTGGCACTATACCCTGTCTACCCATTTCCAATGTACTTTTAATTGTACTACTGAGTCAGTGCCTTGTCTATTCGATCAACTGAAGACCTTTCTTTCACCCCTTCCCCCATTAACATAGAAGGCCCGTTGAGAGTGGGTTCTAATGTCTGTAGTCTACTCCAAATATTAAAATGAGATAGGAGGGCTGAGGTCCCAGTGTAAATGGTTTATCATGGGCTTTAAGGCCTTTTTCTGTGTTGTACTTTTCTATGACTATTATAATTACTTGGAGTGAAGGAAAACTTGGTCTGTCCCACTCTTGGTCAGAATTGCACAATACAGAGGGCTTAAATGTCCTTTCTTTTTTGGACAATTACGTTCCTCACTTCTCTCAGTGTAAAATAATCATTGTTTTTCTTGTGGGTTATGTTGAAGCATACCCCTGAAATCAATGTGGTTGGAATCTCACGAGCTGCAATCTGGGTCTCAAAATAATGCTGCACCAAAACTGTCATCTTTAGCATATGAAAAATAAAGTTAGAGTTCAATAAACATTGTTCATGCCCATCAGGTATAGAGTCCAAGAGCAATGCAGCATGGATGCAGGTCCTCCAGCCCAACCACTCCATGCTGGCCAGTTAGTCCCAGTTTTCTGCATTCAACCCATATCCCTCAAAGCCTGACTCCACCACATGCCCATTGGGATGCTTCTGAAAATATACTATTGTACCCGCCTCACACACAAAATGCAGGAGGAACTCAGCAGTACCAGCAGCATCTAAGGAAAAGAGTACAGTTGACGCTTCAGGATAAGACCCTTCAGCAGGACTGGAGAAGAAAAGATGAGTAGAGTATGTGTTTTTTTTTACATTTTTTTTTCTCCACTCCTGCTGAAGGGTCTCGGCCTGAAATGTCGACTGTACTCTTTTCCGTAGATGTTGCCTGACCTGCTGAGTTCCTCCAGCATTTTGGATTTCCAGCATCTGCACACTTTCTCTTATTTGTGATTGTACCTGCCTCAGGCACTTCCTCTGGCAGTTCATTCCATATACTCACCACCCTGTGTGTGGAAAAAGTTGCCCCTCAAGTCCCTCTTAAATCTTTCTCCTCTCACCTTAAATCTATTTTTTCAACTAAGTTTTCAACTTCCCTACCATGGGGAAAAAACTATTATTATCCACCTTATCTATGCCTCTTATAATTTTATGTACTTCTATAACTATTTCATTTGCGTGTGGCGCGTGGCCAAGTGGTTAGGACATTGGACTAGCGCTCTGAAGGTCGAGGGTTCAAGCCTCAGCTGAGGCAGCGTGTGTGTCCTTGAGCAAGGCAATTAACCACACAATGCTCCAGTCTACCCTGCTGAGAATGGGTACCAGCAAAAATGCTGGGGGTTAACCTCGCGATAGACTGGTGTCCTATCTGGGGGGGAGTCTCGTACTCTCAGTCACTTCACGCCACGGAAACTGGCATAAGCACCGGCCTGATGGGCCACAAGACTGGTGACAGACTTTAATCTAAAAAAATAACTATAGTATGATTGGTATATGACACATTTGAGCATGTGTAATCAGGTGCTTTTCATTTTTTAATGGGACTGAAACAGACTACAGAAAAACACATCCAGTGAAACATTGGATATAGAGGAGACCTCAATTTGTTTTTAAAAACTGTTTTCAAGCAAATAAATGCAAATGTATCTCCCTTGCATCTGAAAATCTGGTTGCAGTTTGAAGAGAGCTCCTAAGCTGGCAGGAGTACCATGCTGAGGTTCTCCATTAGGAGCGGTTCTGTTATGAGCAGAATGACACATTGAGTCAGGAAAACTCTGATAGATGACTGACCCCAGAATACTCTGGCCTTCTGGTCATGAGTTTGAAAGCATTGCCAATGCTTTCAAACATGTAAGAAGATGTGGCTGGGAAAACAGTGTTGCTGTGATAGTTTTAAAAAGACACTGCTTTTCTTAATACAGTTTAATGAATGAAAAATAATCTACTTTTTCCAATCACTAGCATTTCTGACATTTAATGTTGATATATATTTGCAGCATTTTTTCTTTCTGGTTAAAGACAATGGAAGTTGGCTGGACATTGGAACCAGGTAGGTAAATTTTTGAATCAGTTCAATGCCCTGCTGATTTTTGATTTATATCTATATATATCTATCATGTTTTATAAGATGCTCATCATAAAATCTTTTGTACTTGACCCCTCCTGATTTTCATCTGACCCTTTTCACCCAGGTAATGTACCATGATAATGTAAACATGAAGATATGGGTCAGTAAGCATTTCATTGTCTTGCAAGTCTGTTTCTCTACGTAAAAAGCCAGATTATTTTATAAAATTTAGCATGCAGCAATCTTCACAGTGGCAATGCTTGCACAAATTGCAAATGATGTAGATTTGGCACTTGCACAAGTGGAGTTAGATTAAAAACAGGAAGGGGACTAGATTGTTCATCATAGAATCTAAAACTGGCTTTGATATGAATTAGGTCTGAATTGATTCTACCAGTTTATAGGATTTGAGAAGGAAATTCAGCTTACACCCCTCAAACCTGCTTATCTGGAGTTGCTACTGTGATTTATTAAATGGCTATGTGACATTTAGTCTAGCGCAGTTTACTGAGAAACTCAGCAGTGATTTTAGCATGACACCTAACCGAACTAATACAGCTTATTAATACAATAAAATAAAGCACTGGATTTGGTTAGCTGGATATGACTTTTCTATCTTACTAATTTTTCTATTTCCAACATCCCAGAGCCTGAGGTTTGTTATAATATTTCCAAACATAAGTAAATACAGAAAACATTTTACTTAGTTGAATAAGAGTCTTCCCTCTATATGTAGTTTTAACGAGTTAATTGAACCCTTGAGTTAAGATCTGGCCCTTTCCTCACCTGAGAGTTATGCTGCATGTACCTGTGGTTGGCATGATGCTTATAATTCATCAACAAAGATATAATTAATCGCATAGTTAACAGTTTGTGGTAGCAACAGTACTGTTGTGACTTTTGCCTGCTCTATACAGCTGTCACTTACCACATGTTCTGATTTAACCCCACTCCACTGCAACCCACTGTATAAGTTATAGCGTAATGACTCTAGTTTTGGTGCATGAAAATGGCTGCCTCCTTGTAGGATTACCCTAATCAGTAGCTTCCATTTGTATAGGGCTTTTAGCATTTGGTTGTTCTCCCCAGAGCATTTGAGGCTGAAGGGAGACCTGATAAAGGTTCTTAAAATAATGAGACACATTGCCAGGTTAGACAGTCAGAACCTTTTCCCCAGGTTATGAATTTCAAACACCAGAGGATACGAGGTTTAGAGGGGAGCAGTTAAAAGGTGACATAAGTGTTATATTTTTTTAAATGCAGGATGTGCTAGGTGTCTGGAATAGGATACCAGGGGTAGTAGTGGAATCAGGCAGTTTGATGGATTTTAAGATTTTTAGGTAGACACATGAATAAGTTCAAGTTCACTTTATTGTCATTCAACGTACATGTGTATACAGCCAAAGGAAACAATGTTCCTCCTGATCAAAGTGCACAACACAATATATGTAACTCTCACACACAACACAAATAAATTAACAAATAATAAGGTGCATTTACGACGCAGGTTTAAGAAGTAAACAGTATAATGCTACTGGCACTTCATACGTGTTGAGAACTGGTTGGTAGCAGGGAGTTCAGTAGTCTTATGGCCTGGGGGAAGAAGTTGTTTCCCATCATAAAAACCTCTTGTCCTAATACTACAGTACCTCCTGCCTGATGGTAGGGTGTCAAAGAGATTGTTGAATGGATGGGAGAGATCATTGAAAGGTGTCGTGTGCTATAAGGTTCCATGATTCTTTGCTCCTTAAAAGCTTGAGGATAAGAGTTCATTCTCTGACATTGATGCCATCTTTCTTCGTGAACAAAGGATTCTCTTCTACCACTGAGTAATATGAAAGTTGTTTCCTCCCATCTTCTCCTCTTGCAATTAATCATCCTTTGCACTCTCCCTGTTTTGAGGTGATCATTTATTGTGGCCCGTGATTTTAATGAAGACAGATTTTCTAGTGACTTGTACATTCGTTTGTTCCAGACTCGATATAATCCATAAACATTTTGTGAGTGTTAACATAGCTGTCACCTTTTTTAAATTTAAGTTTCTGTTGCCAAAGCCATAGAGTTCTGTATACCCTTAATTATCCATGAATTTAGTCACATTCTGCCATTTCAGTGGGCCAGTAAGAGTCAATCTCTTCGCTATAGTTGTGGAGACATTTGCAAGCCAGAGCAAGTAAGTGGTTGATTCACTTCTGAAGACCATTATTGAACCAATTAGATTTTTAATTTGGTGAATCAGAATTGGAATCAGGTTTATTGTCACAGCCTTATATGACACGAATTTTTTTGTTTTGAGGCAGCAGTAAAGTACAAAGACATAACATTGCTTTAAACTACAAAATAAATAAATAATGCCAAAGGGAAAAGATCTTGCGGCACTGCCTCTTCACCATGTCCTGGATGGCGGGGAAGGTTATGCCTGTGATGAAGATAGTTTCACGATCATTAGTATTGATGCCAGCTGTCTTTTAGGTTTATATAATCGATTGAATTTAAACTCCCCAGTTGCTGTTGTGGTGATGAATGGTGGGGGGGGGGGGGGGTGGATGAATTGAAAGTGTACTTAGATGATTTGCCTTCACTTCTGTATTAACAGTATACCAGTATAAACTGGATCCATTATGAAGTGAGTGAGCTACAAGTTATAAAAATACCTTGCCATGACATTTATATCAGTCACCATGTCAAAGAAATGAAAACATCAGTGTTGACTATTAGTGTCCTTACTCATTTTCACCTGAGTTTTAGTTTGCATTTTGCAGTGCCTTACGGACACATTTGTGGCAAGTTTGGGAATAAATGAGCATCTACTGCAGATGGAAATAACAGCCAAACTTAAAATGTATTATCAGCCAAATGATAAAAGTGATACTGACTTGGTAATTACAGTTGTGTTCAAATTTTCATATTTTGAAAGTGTTAACACTGACTTTTGTGTTACTCTGACAAGTTAAATAAAAGTCTTGGTAAGGAATGTTTGTAATTTATAATTCATTCACTTTAGTGAGCTATGTTTAAAAAGAGATCAGGATTTGGGGACTAGGTGGCATTTTAGCAATAAATACTCATTTCTGGGAGCCACTCTGGCTGCTGTCTCCTGTCTGCCGACTGTGACGTTTTTTATAGAATAAGGAGCCAAATGTTACTGACCTGATTTCCTCCCCGCCCACCCCCAACCACACATTTGGAAGTGTCATTCACAGTTTATACAGAAAGCATTAAAAGTTGTGAGGAATCTTTTAATATTTTTGGAACTAGGACAGCACAGTAGTATAGCAATCGGTGTAATACTATTATTGCGCCAACAATCGCGGATTGGAGTTCAATTCCCACCACTTTCTGTAAGGGGTTCGTTTGGCTTTCCTCCCACATTCCAAAGGTGTACGTGTTAGGGTCAGTGAATTATAGGCATGTTTTGTTGGCCCCGGTAACGTGGCAACACTTGCAGACTGTCCAGTATAATTCTCACTAATTTGTTTTGACACGAGTGATGCATTTCACTGTATGTTTCAATGTTTCGATGTACATGCAACAAATAAAGCTAATCTTTATCTTTAGAAATATTTAAATAATAACTTATTTATAGAGTACTGTTAATACAAAAGACGTAGTTTAGAGTGTTTTACAATGGGATAAAGTGTAGACATAAAAATAAAAGACAAAGTGGTGTTTATTAAAAGCAAGGTTAATTAAATAGCTTTTGTGCTGGTGTTTCAAAGTGGCAACTGAGTCTGCATTTCTTATGGTTTTAGGCATTTTTTTTGAGGGAGATTGGTTAAATTTAACAAATCAGTGGAAGAAGGCAAGAGAGTGAAAGTGATCAGCCTCTAGGCCTGAATCATTGACTGTACTCTTTTCCATAGATGCTGCCTGGCCTGCCTAGTTCCTCCAGTATTTTGTGTACGTTGCTCTGGATTTCAAGCATCTGCAGATTTTCACTTGTTTGAAATTTCAGCATGATTGGGTTCTGTCGCAGGAATCCAATGATAACACATTTTTACAAATTCAGTTCCAGATTTACTATCATTTAAAAAGCAATTTGGTAGCAGTTTCATTCCCAACATTCAGCATTCTGGATGAGTTGTCTAATGGGTTAAGTGACTGGATCTGCAATCTGGAGCTCTGAACTGATGATCAGCTGACACCGAGTTCAAATTCAATCATGGCACCTGGCGTATTTAAATTCAGTTAATTAAATAATATGGATTTAAAAAGATCCATCTTGGGTGGACATAACGTCATCATCTGCAGTTTACTAAATTAAGAGAACTGTGAGCGGGGAAAGGGATCTCCTTTCTTACTGGGTCTGACATGTATAGGACACCAGAGTCGCTGCAAGTGGCCAGCAACCCAGTCAGTTCTGTCAAGCCACTGAAGTTAATTACAGAACTACAGCCATTCTGGAAGACATGCACCAGTAGCTTCTCAAGGGCAGTCAAGTATGGGCAGTGAATTCTTGTTCTGGAAACAAATGATGATCATGCCAGAGATGGCATTGAATAAATTAATTTTAAAAAGTAGATTTGATTGTGGGAATCACTGCACAGGTAGGGTGGAAGGATGTAAAATTCTGGAACTGAGTTGAAGTGATTTGTTGAAAAGGATTAGAGTTGGTCTTCCCTTGTTTCTAATTGAGGATTGCCAAGATTTCAGTACTGAACAATACGATCATATAAACAACCACTGAAGCTAAGTATTTTAACACGATGCTGGGGCAGGAAAAGAAGGTGACGCCGAAATCCCGTGCAGATTCTCCCAGTGGTCCAACGTAGTTTCCTGTGAAGGCTGGCTAAAGGTTCTGTAATATGGTAGAAATGGATTTAAGAGCTTGCGGAAAATGTCAGGGCCTATCCCTTCATTTGAAGGTCATTTTTAATTTTGTTTTCATATGCGTTACAGCGATGTGCTTTACTGACTATTAAACTACTTTGCCTAGTTAGCGTTTGTATTTATCTTTGCAAATTTATCGGTAGCGTAGTGGTTAGCGCAACACTTAGAGCTAAGGACGTTCTGGAGTTCAAAGTTCAATTCCGGTGCCATTCTGTAGCTGTATCTCCTCCCTATGGAATGCATGGGATTTCACCAGGGGCTCTGGTTTCCCCTCATTGACCAAAGACGTACCGCGTAGGTTAATTGGTGATTGTAAGTTGTCCCGTGATTAGGTTGGGGTTAATCAGGTTTGTCAGGGGCTGCTGGGGTGGTGTGGCTCGAAGGGCTGGAAGGCCTACCTCCCGCTGTGTCGCAAAATAAAATAAAATATATTGTACTTTACAATTTTCAGAATACAGAACTATCACCTGTTTAATACACTCTGTCTTAATAGATGTAATCAAGTCCTCCTAGCATGCTAACAAGATTGTTCCCCCCCCCCCCCCACCATTTGGAGATGGCAATAAAACCTGATTTTAGTTTCTGAATCAAAAGTTGACATGTTTAACAGCTACCATGTATCTTAATAATATCTTCAAGGTCAATTCAGCCCAGTAAGCTTGTTAAACTTTATCAGCAAAGCTTGAGGAAAGTTTAGATTAGATTTTAAACCATTGTGCTATATTAACTTTGAGCGATGGAGTGAAATGCGTGGGAGCATTAAGATGCAAGGGATCCATGGTGTTTGTAGCTGTTTGGATGCAGAATTAGTTTGCCCATACAAGACAGAGGGTAGTGGTCAATGGGACTTTTTCTGGCTGGAGGTCTGAGAAGAGTGGTGTTCCGCAGGGACCTGCACTGGGACGTCTGGTCTCTCTCTTCCTTTGCCCGTTACACTGCTGCCATTTAGAAAAGCAATGAAGGTCCTCCATCTCTGGCAGTGTTCAGGGCTTCCTTCATCGTGTCAGTAGCTTCCTCTCAGTTTTTACTATTGTCAGTCATGTAGGTTCTGGGTGGAGACTCAGGAATACCATCACACTCTGATGTAGGATTCTTCACTGCTGTTTCTGTAACAACTTTGTTTTACCAGTCAGGGTTGGTAGTCCTCAGCAGAACCCCCTAAACCTGGAGGACCAGTGGAACACTCTTAGTCTGGCCTCTACCCTTTGACCTGTCTGGCATAGGTGACTCCACCAAAAACCAAACCATAATGCCCTGATGCACGCAAACCTCCAAACCACGACAAGTTTGTCTACCTTTGGTGGTCGTGATATATATAAATGACCTGGATGAAAAAGCAGATGGTTAGAAAAATAAATATTGCAGGCAATGCAAAGATTGTGGTGTTGTGGGTAGCACAGAAGACTGGCAAGGGATGCAATGGGATATGGATCAGTTGCAGATATGGGCAGCGAAGTGGCAGATGGTGTTTAGCCCGGCCAAATGTGAAGCGTTGCACTTGGCGAAATCAAATGTAAAGGGACAGTACATTGTTAATGGCAAGGCCATTAATAGTGTTGATGTGCAGTGGGATCTTGAGATCCAAGTACACAGTTCCGTGAAAGTGCCTACGGGGATGATAAGGTGGTAAAGAAGGCATGTGGCATGCTTGCCCTTGCTAGGCAAGGAGCTGAATTCAAGAGTCAGGTAGTTTTACTGCAGCTTTATAAAAGTCCAGTTAGATCTCAGCTGGAGTTTTACATTCAGTTCTGGTCAGCCCATTATGTGGACCCTTTGGAGAGGGCGTGGAAGAGGTTTACCCGGGATTAGAGAGCATGTGCCATAACGAGAGGTTGGACAAACTTGAGCTGTTTTCTCTGAAGCGGTGGAGGCTGAGATTGAAAGAGGTTTATAAGATTAAGTGAGCCATAGGCAGACAGCCAGTATATTTTCTCCTGGGGGGGAGGAGGGGAGGGGTTGAAATGTCTAATACCAGAGGACGTGCATTTCAGCTAAGAGGGGACAAGTTCAAAGTGGGGTGTGCAGGGCAAGTTTTTTTAAAACAGAGAATGGGTTGCACTGTCTGGCGTGGTAGAGGGAAATAGAAAAGAAGCGTTAAGATGGCTTTTACATAGGCAAATGAATGTGTAGGAAACGGTAGGGTAGAGACATTGTGTTTAGTTGGGCATTTGACTACCAATCTAATTAGTTTGTCACATCATTTAGGCTCTGTTCCTGTGCTATGTTTTGTTTCTTTTTTAGCGATGCACTGTGGTGACAGGCGTTTCCGGCCCACAGGGAGAATGTACAAACTCCTCACACAGCAGCAGAATTGAAACTGGGTCACAGGCACTGTAAAAGCATCACTCTGATCGCTACACTACTGTGCAGCCCAATCATTGTCACAAATGCCTGCCATGTGTTTTTGCTCAGGTTTTACTTCCATTAACGCTATTAACATTGATCAGCATAGAAACCCTCCCGCCCCACGCCCGGCCAGTTTTATTTCTGGAGAGTTTGGAAGGCAAACTATTACAGCAGGTATTACTAGATCTGCCCCATTGGATTCTTGACTGCAGGTTCAAGGAAGTAACTGTTTGTCTTCATTGAATCCTTTGCAAGGTGTCAGTGGGCTCCGATAGCATGCTCACCATATGTGCAGCTAAGAAGAACAACTGTCACTTGCATTTCACATGCAGGACGGCATCCATCGTTGGGGAAGAAGCAGAGCCTGCAAAAGAAATACTGAGTTCAGACTATTGCACCTCACTCCTTCTGAATCTGGCCACATTCTCCACTCTACTTAGAGATACTGACTGCGAGGTGAAAAAGCCATAACAATAATATTCATGATGTCCTTCTGTACTGGGCCATTCATTGAGTAGCTCATAAGGAAAAAGAGCTGGAAAGCTCCAACTCATTGCATTACTTGTGTGTACATAAACACTGGTGCTAACTGAAGTCATAGAATCATATAACATGGAAGCAGACCATTCAGCAAAACTTGTCCATGCCAGGCAGTGAGCTTTCTTCAGTACTAATCCCAGCTAGCAGCCCATAGCCCTCTACGCCAGAGTGATTCACCTAGATACTTCCTAGATAGTCATATTTTATTAATCCCGGGGGAAGTTGGTTTTAGTTACTGGCACTGATGCAGCTTCAACCACTCTCTGGCAGTACATTCCAGGCACTCACCACTCTCTGGGTGAAGAACGTCCTCTGTATCTCCCCTATAATTCTCTTCTCCTTTACCCTAAATCTATGTCATCTGGTTGTATCTATGACTGCTATGGGGAAATATTTCCTACATTCTATCCTCTCTTGTAATTTTATATACCTTAAACATGTCCCTTATCAATTTCCTCCACTTCAGCTTCTCCAGCCTCTTCTCATAAGTGACCCTCTTCATACAACGCAAATTCTTTGTATATATTCTCTGCACCCTCTCCATCGCTACTGCGTCCTTCCTGGGGACAGAATTACAAACACTACTCTATCTGCCACCTGAGCAGGGCTTCATAAGGTTGAAGCATAAATTCGCTCCTTTGGTATTCATTACCTTGAATAATGAAGACAAGTATCCAATAAGCCTGCTTAATCATTTTTTCTTTATTGAGATATGGCAAGGAATAGGCCCTTCTGGCCCATCGAACAATGCCACCTGTCAGCCCCCAATTTAATCCTTGCCTAATAACCTTACAATTTACAATGACCAATTGACCTACAACGGGTTTGTCTTTGGACTGTAGGAGGAAACCAGAGCACCCAGGGGCAACCCATGCAGTCACAGGGAGAATGTACAGACTCCCCACACAGCGCTGTCTTACAGGCAGTAACAGGAATTGAACCTGGGTCGCCTGTACTGTAAAGCATTGTGCTACTATGCCGCCCATTATCTACCTGTTTTGCCACCTTCATGGATCAATGGACTTGTACTGCAAGGTCTGCTTGTTCCTCAATATTCTGTAAACCCTGTGATTCACGGCCGATCTCCTTGTCTTCTTTGTGCTCTCAAAATGCATCACCTTACACTTGCCTGGTTTAAACTCTTATTCAGTCCATTTCACAACACATGAATGTCTCTTTACAGACTTGGACTGCCCTTTTGCATCATCCACAACTCCGCCAGTCTTCATGTTGTTACAAACGTACTGATCGTGCCTCCCAATTCTAGCTCTGGGTCATTCATGTCGACTATAGATAGCAAGTGTCCTCGCTTTGATCTTTATGGGATGCCACTAGTTAGAGGCAACTAATCACAAACATAGACCTCTATCATTACTCTCTGTCTTGTATTGCCAGGCAGAGATGAGGCTTAGTTTGCCAACTTCTTCCTCTCAAAGGTCTGACTGAAATCCGTGTAAATTGCATCTACTACCCTGCCCTGATCTATATAACTTATTACCTCTTCAAACTTTCGCATTACGCAAAGTCTCTAGAATCCTGAAATGGTGGGTGCTAGGGCATTTGAATGCTTTGCATAATACTTGATTGAATTAAAAATGGTCTTTTGCAAATATAGATTCTCAATCTTCTTTATTTTTGTATTTGCTAGGCAAGAAATAAAGAGTGTCAAGAAACTGGATGAGCACTGACAGTCTTTGTTAATGGCTGTTCTTTCCTCTACTGTTTGTCAATCTTCTTAGCTCCCTTGTTTACCATGCTATGAAGTTCAAAGTACAAAGTGAGAATTGATCTGTTAATCTCTTTTAACTCTGGGAAATTCACAGTTGTCACACTGGTGCTATAACAAATAGGAACATGTTGCCCACCTACCTAGTTGTCACAAGTAAGGCAAAAACCAATACAGTGTCAGCTAGATGATGCCGGCCCCTGCGATCTGACACTCTGACGTTCTCCAATCCTGTGCATTGTTATCTGTACACAGTGATAAGTGTCTTTGTACTGCCGCACTGTGGTTTTGGAATATGCAAGAAAGAGAATAGAACTTGGTACATCTTCTCAACCCTATATATTAATTAATTGCATCCATCCCTACCTGCCCTACACACAACCCCATTGTTCTCCTGATAAGTGTTGGCTATAGTTCCATTAATTTTAGCCTTTCAGTCTTTGACTGTTAATTACGTGAGAGGTCAGTTTGTGTCATAATTGGAAGTGAGAATCCTGGTGGATACCTTACCTTGTTTCATAGAACATAGAATAGTACAGCACATTACAGGCCCTTCGGCCCACAATGTTGTGTCGACCCTCAAACCCTGCCTCCCATATAACTGCCCACCTTAAATTCCTCCATATACTTGTCTAGTAGTCTCTTAAACTTCATTAGTGTATCTGCCTCCACCACTGACTCAGGCAGTGCATTCTACGCACCAACCACTCTCTGAGTAAAAAACCTTCCTCTAATATCCCCCTTGAACTTCCCACCCCTTACCTTAGAGCTATGTCTTCTTTTATTGAGCAGTGGTGCCCTGGGGAAGAGGTGCTGGCTATCCACTCTATCTATTTCTCTTATTATCTTGTACACCTCTATCATGTCTCCTCTCATCCTCCTTCTCTTCAAAGAGTAAAACCCTAGCTCCCTTAATTTCAGCATCAGAATTAGGTTTATTATCACTGTATGATGTGAAACTTGTTGTTTTGTAGCACCATACAAAATACCAAGTAAACTTATTACCAAAATACATATATGTCACCATATGCTACTCTTGAGATTCATCTTCTTGCAGGCACTCGCAGTAGAATAAAGTAATACAATAGAATCAATGAAAAATTACACAGAAACTGACCAACAATCAATGTGCAAAAGAAGACAGACAGTGCAAATACAATAGATAGATAGGGAACCTAGAACATGAGTTGTAGAGCCTTGAAAGTGAGTCTGTAGGTTGTGAAATTAGTTCAGTGTTGAGGTGAGTGAAATTACCCACGCTGGTTCAGGAGCCTGATTGTTACAGGGTAATAACTGTTCTTGAACCTGTTGGTGTGGGACCATAGGCTCATGTACCTCCTGCCTGACGACAGCAGCCTGAAGAGACTATGGCTCGGATGTTGGGGGTCCCTGATAGTAGATGCTGCTTTCTTTTGGCAGTGCTCCTTGTAGATGTGCTCAGTGATGGGAAGGGATTTGCCAGTAATGGATGTGCTGTATCCACCAGTTTTTGTAGGCTTTTCTGTTCTTGAGCACTGGTGTTTCCATACCAGACTATGATGCAACCAGGCAGGATACTCTCCACTGTGCATCTATAGAAGTTTATCAGAGTTTTCGATGACTTGCCGAACCTAAGCAAACTTCTAAGAAAATAGAGGCACTGCCGTGCCTTCTTTGTAATGGCACTTACGCGTTGGTCCCAGGACAGATCCTTTTATATGATAATGCCAGGGAATTTAGAGTTACTGACCCTCTCCACCTTCAATCCCCTGATGAGGACGTTCTCATGGACCTCTGGTTTTGTTTCTGAATTGTCAAGTGTGGGTCTTCAGGCTCCACTCAACCATCAAACTCTTGAACCAAAGGGGGTAACTTCACCTGCCCTATCACTGAAATGTTCCCACAACCTATGTACTCACTTTCTAGAATTCTTCATCTCATATTCTCTATATTTATTGCTTATTTATTATTTATTATTATTTATTTTTGTGTTTGCACAGTTTGTTGTCTGTTGGACACTGATTGTCTACCCTGTTGGTGCAGTCTTTCATTGATTCTATCATCATCATCATCAGGTGCCATGCCCAGTTTGAGCTTTGACTGCCATGGCCCACACATTCCTGTTTCAGGTCAGGTGGATCAATTCATTGGTATTCATTTCCAATTCTCTGGCTGCTGTCTCCATCATCATTTGTCTTTGTCTTCCTCTTGTTTTCTTCCCTTTAATCTTTCCCATAATTACCATGCATTCTAACTCCTCTTTCCTAACCACATGTCCAGTGAAGTTACATTGCCTTTTCATGATCTCATACATTATTTCTCTTTTTGTGTTTGCTCTGTTCATGACATCCTTGTTAGATATTGATTCTACATTAGATTTGTGGAGTTGCCCACAAGAAAATGAATCTCAGTGTTGTATATCGTGACATACAGTTTACACATTTTGCTAATAAATTTATTTTGAACTTTGAACTGTACCTCCTCCTTGATGGATATCACTAATGCAAAACCCATTTATAAAGCATCTTCTGAAGTAATTTACAGCCAATCAGCACAAAATAGGCAAAGAATTTTATATCTAACTACAGTGGTTCAGCAAATGATGATGACCTAGCTGGTAAATGTGACAAGAAGCCCAGCACGGTCTTGATATCTGTTTGCCAATGTATGAAAGTAAAGTTGGTGGACAGTGACTAACTGTTGTTTTTATCATAGTTTTGGATCTTAGGACATTATCAACTCTGGTTTTTGCACTGAAACTAACACATGAACTTATGCCAGATAGAGACTACAGTTTAATAGATCTGCAGTTTACTTACATATATTCATACATTACGTGGATACAATAAGATGCAAAGTATAGTGGGGTTGTAAGCACTTGCCTGAAGTGACCTCAAAGCCTATTTTCTTTTTGATCTGAAGTTGTTAACAATAAAGCCAAGTGAAGACCAAACATAGTCATATTCACGTACCAAACCTGTGGTGGTTGTGTCGCATGCCTTAGGCATTAAAAGAGAAGATATATATTCCACACGTTATTTATAAGGGAGACAGTGGAGTTACACAGTTTTTCCTCCATCATTTAGCCTTTAAGTACTGTATTGCACTGCTGGAAGAAACCTTGCCAGCTGTAGCCAACACAAAAATACGTAAACAATAATTTTGATGAAAGCAGTTCTGTAATGGCAGACAACATTTCAGACAGCAAGGCATTCAAGGAGACCACTTAAAACATGGACGTCACTATTTAATCTGGTGCAGTGTTGATATTTGCGCATAAGGCTTCAGTGTCTTTCTGTAGGACAGGAATAGGCCATTCTGATGCAGAGATAAGACCTTGTTTGGTTACTTTGAATTCTCCAGGTCACTTGTAAACCTCATGGCAGCAAAAATACTTAACTCAATTTGGGGATTGTTGTGCAAAATTAACATCTTTTTTCATATTGTTAAAAATAATTGTTCTCTTTGTTACAGTATCAGTCATTACGTCATCGTGATGTCCATGACCATATTTCTCCTGCTCCTAAGTCGGTTGGCTGAGACACTGACCAGTTGGAGAATTAGGCTTCAAGGAAAACTCAAGCAGCATTTCACATAACTTTTTGAGCAACTTGGAATGATTGAATCTGATGCTCCATTTGAACTGCGGAGCTGAATTTAGCATTGGATTAAAATGGGTAACATGGTGTGCAGTTGATCACGCCAGCCTCAGTCCTTGTATCATTTGCCTCATAGGGACAATAAGCATCCGAATGCATGAAACAATTTTCATAAACTTTAAGTGACCAGAGGTTTGTACTGACATTGGCGTGATTTGAATTAAATGATGTAAAAGCAATATGCAATTGCTCTGGGATTACTAAGACAACTGTTAAATTCATTAAAAAAAGAACACAATTTTAATCTGGTGAAACGTCTGTAACCAAATTAAGCAATTTTATGCATTTTGCAAGGACAGTTGCATTCATAATAACCTAAATTTACAACCAGTCTGGGTTATGGAGGCATTGGCAAACTATTTTCAGCTGGAGTACACCATTACATTTTGGTGATCGGGATTGGTTCTGTGCTCTATTGAATAGCCAGAATGTGGAATTGGCAATGTGGTGGAATAGTGGAGGTAGCAAGTCTGTGGGGGATTATTCAAGAAGAGGAATGTCAAATTTTAAAAAAGAAATGCCTAAAATGAAATGTGTATTGAGAAAAGATTCCAAGCTGAAATGGGAAATCTTCTGCATTTGATCTGATTAAGCATTTTGATTCTTTTGAACTCAGTTTGATACATTGGGACTTGTTCTACCTGCTGCCCTGCATTTGAACATGCTATGTCGTGAATTTCAGGGGAGTGGTAATATAAGTCACACCACAGATTTGACATGTCTGGCGTCAAATTTTAATTAAATAGTATTAAAGTTGATGCTGTTAAGACATAACTAGATCAAGATAGAGTTCAAGACTCTAAATTTGGGTAAATATATGTATTTGCCAGGCACACGTGGTTTCTGGGATTTTTGTCTGAGAGAAAATCGTAATGGCTATGCATTGCCTATTATTAGTTGTAAAATGAAACTCTGCCCTTTTTCATTCCTCTCAGTAAGGTTGAAATTTATAATGGTCTTGATTTGAATATGTTGCACCCAACTTGAATACTTGTAGACTTCTTGTACAAGATCTGGATTCTTATGTGATTTGACTTGAATATAAAGAATTCAAACATTTTTAGTTGTTCCTGGAATCTCAGCCCACAAGAACATTTATTCCTATGTGTAATATTTTGGGTTGTTTCAAACATTTGTAATTCTTTAAATAAAGAACTTTACCACTTTTAAGTGTACTTCTTCATAGCAATTTTTTTCAGCTGGTTATTCTTTCCTTCCATATTTTAATGTCATACTTCGATTTAACCTTATCAATGTAGATTTTATGTAGTATCCTGTAACTGATTTCGTAAAGCCAGTGATGTTGTGGGGATGGAACTGGACTCTCTCACGGTGGTGGCTGAAAAGAGGATGCTGTCCAAGTTGCATGCCATCTTGGACAATGTCTCTCATCCACTACATAATGTACTGGTTGGGCACAGGAGTACATTCAGCCAGAGACTCATTCCACCGAGATGCAGCACTGAGCGTCATAGGAAGTCATTCCTGCCTGTGGCCATCAAACTCTACAACTCATCCCTTGGAGGGTCAGACACCCTGAGCCAATAGGGTGGTCCTGGACTTATTTCCTGGCATAATTTACATATTACTATTTAATTATTTATGGTTTTATTACTATTTAATTATTTATGGTGCAACTGTAACGAAAACCAATTTCCCTCGGGATCAATAAAGTATGACTATGAATATTTCTTATCCTGAAATTTAAACTTGTCTTTTGTTCTGATTTTAGTTGGGGGTCAATCTCATTGCTCGTTCTGTGGTTTATCTAATACAAATAGATCTTGCTGGTGCTGAATTGACCGCTAGTGTTAGAACGACCATTGTATAATAGTAGACGAGTATAATTTGGGTAGTTTCTCACAAAAACATTTTTAATATGACAGATGGCCATTAATAAGTATTTCCGTCCTGTATTTTAGAGTCATGGTATTGATTCTCCTAATGTTACAAATACCGGAAATGTATAAAGAGAAGTAGAAATTATTGGGAATATTTAGCAGTTCTAAAGCTCAAAGTAAATGTATTATCAAAGTAGGTATGTGTCACCATTTACTACTTTGAGATTCATTTTCTTACAGACTTTCACAGTAAGGCAAAGAAATACATGGAATCAATGAAAAACTACACACAAATAGAGACTGACAAACAACCAATGTGCAAGAGAAGACAAACTGCAAATAAAGTAAATAATATAGGTTGTGGAATCAGTACAGAGTTGAGGTGAGTGAAGTTATCCACGCTGGTTCAGGAGCCTGATGGTTGAAGGGTAATAACTGTTCCTGAACCTCAGGTTCCACATCACCAGGCTGAGGAAAAGTTATTTCCCCTCAACCGTCAGACTCTTGAACCCAGAGTGCATAACTTCATTCAACTTCACTCACCCCAATACTGAACTGGTTCCAGAGCCTATGGACTCTACAATACATGTTCTCAAAGCTTATTGCTTATTTACTTATTATTAGTTATCATTTTGTTTTTTTCTCATTTTGTAATTGCACAATTTGTTGTCTTTTGCACATTGGTTGTTTGTCCATCTTTGTTGTGTGTGATTTCTCACTGATTCTATTAATAGTTCCTTTGTAGTTGCCTGTGAAAATATTTGATAATATATTACTTTGAACTTTGACCCTGGTGGTGTTGGGCCTAAGTCTCCTGTACCTCCTTCTCGATTGCAGCAGCCAGAAAAGAGCACAGCCTGAATGGTGGGGGTACTTGATGATGGCTGCTGTTTTCCTGTGGCAATGCTGATGTGCTTAAAGATGGGGGTGGGTTTACCTGTGATGGACTGGGCTGCATCCACCACCTTGTGCAGATTTTTTTCATTCTTGGGCGTTAGTGTTTCCATACCAGGCTGTGATGCAACCAGTCAGAATACTCTCCAGTGGGCTTCTATGGAAGTCTGTCAAAGTTTTAGATGACATGCCAAATCTGCGCAAACTTCTAAGAAAGTAGAGGCCAGATACTGTCAGTGGAGTTAAAGTATTAGGTCCGTGGATGCTCATCAAAGTGGGAAGTGTGTTTGGTGATAAAATAGGTCGTGAGGGACGGAGATGAATGTGTTGGGCAATGAAGTAGAGTTGGGGTGAGTTGTTGGGGTCAGAGGGTACCAAAAGGAAAAAACATACATAAAAAATGACAGCAGGGATTAAGTGACAAAAGTGATGGTTGAGCGAGGTGAGAGTAGATGGTAACAAGACACGTGAAGAAGTGTGGATTGATCATCACATGAAGCTGTTTGAACTTGGTGTCGAGTTTTTAATCAGCCTCATCTCAAGGTGCAGGGAGCTGATGACGAGGGGAAATGGAAATTATAATTTTTATTTTGCATAGATTTTTTACTTTAAATGTAGCATATTGTCACTGTAATGCAGGATTTGCTTCCTGTTTTCTTAAAAAAAAAAGTGACAGAACCCAAACAAGACTAAATTATGACAAGGCACCAGTTAGGGTTTAGAAAATGAATAGAACAGCTGTGCTCACTGCTTCTCGGCATCAGCAAGTGCCCAGCTGCTAGCATCATGAACCGTTGCAGAGAATCAGCATAACAAAAACAACAGCGATTTATTAGCTTGACCTACAAAAACAGAACTGCAGTCCACAACAACAGCAGCGCTTACTTTAAAATAGAATTAAACCATCCTTGGCACCAAGGTTAGTCCCTAATAACCCTGGAGTACACACATCCTTACCATGTCCACATTGGCAAACAGGCAGCTGCTGATAAAATGACAAGGGTTATTTTTGGGGATGCATTCTACATCTCACAGGAACGACATAGACTGGGCATTTTTGCATATGAAGTTTTATTTCATACTGCTGCTGTATTACTGTTGGGATGTGTTGGCACACTCATCTATTCATTGAAATGTCTCCTAGGCTTGTACATCTAAAGCTCCCCAATTTGCTAGCTGTTAAGTTCTTGACCTGAAATACATTCGTGCACTGTCAAAGCAGTCCTTAAAGCATACGTGCTCACGGCATTAAACTGGTTTTGAGTGGATGTAGAGTATTGTTACAGCAATGGACTAGCAGCAGCAAAATTGTTAGTCCGTCCGTACAAAGGCAAATTGTGGAATAGATTCCATTATTTCTGGTCTGGCTTAGGAAAGAATTTCGGTTGGTAATCAAGGGAGTAATTTCAACCATGTAATCATCCCACTAAGAACAAAACTTATCAGTATGTAATATCACTCGAGGTGTTTGCTGATTATAAATGCACCCAAACACCAACACAAAATAAAACTAAAACACATAAATGATTTTCTGACGATATGTCTGGATCAGATATTAAACCGGCCAATTTGTTTCAGGCCATTGCTCTACTCTTTAATGCACGTATTTTAAGAGGCCAAGACGAGTTCAATGGGCTCTTGGGGGGATGGGGGAATTATGTAGGTTGTCTGGCTCAAAGATTTTAAGCTACAGGCTGGAAAAAAAGAGACTTCCCTTTTATTTTTACTATGGTATTTGACAATGAGGTGGTGCAGATGCTCTCAAAATATTCCAATAACCAGAAGGCATCTGTTGTATAAATAGAAGACATATTGGACGGCAATGGTTTATGGAAACTTAACAGCTGACTTATCTCGACTGGTCCCCAAGGCTAGTTGCACACCACTAATCCAAATGTTGGTAGTTCTATCACTCCCAGGCTCTCATTATTTCCTGTGATTTCTGCAGTTTGAAGTTCTTTATATACTTACTTCATTAGGAAAACTGTGGAATGAACAAAATCCTTGATGGGATTGGAATATATACGCTAACAGTAGGGGGCCTGGGAAGTGTTGTGGAGCTGAGAGACCCAGGAGTGGAAGAACACGGTTCCCTGAAAATGGTGTCACACATAGAGAGGGAGGTGAGGAAGGCTTTCAGCCTTCTGGATGTTATCAGTCAAGGTACTGGGTACAGGAGTTGGGATGTTATGTTGCAGTTGGTGAGGCTGCATTTGGAACACTGTGTTTGATATGGTCATGCTGCTATAGGAAACAGTTCAAAGGAGCTTTGTGGGGATTTTCCAGGGCTTGAACTGAGAGAAAGCTGGGATGTTTTTTCATTGGAGTGCAGATGCATGAGGGGTGTATAAAATTGTGGGAGGGGGCATAGACAAGGAGAGCACACGTAGCCTTTTTCCCTAGGATTGGAGAATAACCTGAAAACATAGGTTTAGGTGAGAGGGGAGAGATTTAGTAGGAAACTGAGGGCCATCGTTTTCACCAAAGAGTTGTCAGTATATAGAATAAGCTGCCAGAGGAAGTGTTTGAGCTAAGTACATTAACAACATTTAAAAGGTACTTGGACAGGTAAATGGATAGGAAAGGTTTAGAGAGATATGGGCTAGACATGGGCAAATGGGAATCTTAGTTAGCATAAGCAAGTTGGGCCTGTTTCTGTGTGTATTACTCTATGACCAAGAATAGATAATATTTTTAAAGAGTTTAAAAGCCAAAGGGAAAAATAATCTGTTTGATCTGAGCCTTGGGCGTTCATATTACCATACATCAATGAATGTTAATCTTGACCAAGTACTTTTTCTTCTCACATTTAGATCTTGGATTCAAACTCCATTTTGGATGCTGTTCAGGTTGTTACTCAGTTTCAGAGTGAGGAAGTGATGCTCTTCAAGGCACTGTCTACTCTTTCTGACAGAGATAACGGTCCTTTGAGGCTATTCAAAGAAGAATGGGGGATTTTTCTCCAGCCTGGCCACTGTCCCTCCTGCAATCTTCCCCCTCTCCCCCTCTCCCCGCCCCCTTTGTAAAGGAACTATCTGTTCTAAATGTGGCATTGTTAGGTTTTTTGACAAGAAATCTGAAAAGCCATATGTCCAGGTTCCAGTTTCAACTATGCCCTGTCCCTGTTGAAATTGATTACACCTTTGAATAAGCAATCAAGGTTTGCTTTTCCAAATGATTTTATTTATTGATTGAGATACAGCGCGGAAAAGGCCCTTCGAGCTGTGGTACCTGCTAATCGCCTGATGTAGCCCGAGCCTAGTCACAGCACAATTTACAAGGTCCAATTAACTTACCAACTGGTATGTCTTTGGACTATGGGAGGAAGCCAAAGCACCCTGAGGAAACGCATGGCAGAACGTTGAATGTTAAGCACTTTGTCCTCTCTGAGGTGGTCATAGCTTTTATGTAACTTTGATTTCAATAACTGTTACTTGAGTGGAAAGTCCATGTATGTTGGTCACATCTACATTGCACAATGTCTATGGCATCAAAAATATTTTAGCTTAAAATTTTACTGCCTGTATACTATGAGTATTATCAGTGTACCTTGTACAAACATGTAATTCAAGCTTTGCAGAACAGAGATATGACAATGACAGATTGTCCCATTTTGATTGAAGAATATTAGCTTGGTAAGATTAGATTAGATTCAACTTTATTGTTATTGTGCCGAGTACAGATACAAAGCCAATGAAATGCAGTTAACATCTGACCAGAAATGCAAAGAATAGTGTTGTTTACAAAATAACTGCGAATAAAAAGTAAGTGCTACAGCACACAAATATAAAAGTACTGAGACAGTCCAATATGGGTGCAATACTGCTTAGCACTGTGATGTGAGGTTCAGCAGGGTCACAGCCTCAGGGAAGAAGTTCTTCCTGTGCCTGCTGGTGCAGGAGCGGAGGCTCCTGTAGCGCCTACTGGATGGGAGGAGAGTAAAATGTCCATGGTTAGGGTGAGATGCATCCTTGATAATGCTTTTCTCCCTGCCCAGGCAGCACTTATGGTAGATGTTCTCAATGGTGGGCAATTGGGTGCCAATAATCCGCTGGGCAGTTTTCACCACACGCTGGAGTGCTTTGCGGTCCAATACGGGACAATTGCCATACCACACTGAGATGCAGTTGGTGAATATGCACTCAATGGTACAGCGGTAAAAGTCCGTCAGTATCCTGGGACAGAGGTGAGCTTTCTTGATGCTCTGCAGGAAATAAAGGCGCTGATGCGCCTTTTTGACCAAGATGGAGCAGTTCAGGGACCAGGTGAGATCCTCGGAAATGTGAACACCAAGGAATTTGAAGCTTGATACACGCTCCACTACAGCTCCGTTGATGTAGATGGGGATGTGAGTGTGGCTCCTAGCATGCCTGAAGTCCACAATGATCTCCTTGGTCTTCTGGGTGTTAAGGGCCAGGTTGTTGTCGGCACACCACGTGACCAGGTGCTGGACCTCATCCCTGTAGGCAGTCTTATCATCCCCTCTGTTCAGGCCAATCACCGTGGTGTCGTCTGCGAACTTGATTATGGCGTTAGAACCATGTACAGGAACGCAGTCATAGGTGAAAAGCGGTACAGAAGGCGGCTCAGCACACAGCCTTGAGACACGGTTCAGGGTGAGAGTGGAGGAGGAGAGGTTGTCTAACTTAACTGATTGGGGTCTGTAGCTTCAACCACTATGTATGTCAAAATCCAATCAGTTCTGATGTATAATGCAACATTCTCAGGTCTCACAAGAAGAAAGAATAACCTTGCAAGTTTCTTGTAATCACTCAGTTGCTGTTGACAGTATAAGACAATATGTTATGCACAGCTCATCACTTTATGTCTTTTCTGTGATTGGTGCCCAAAATTGTAACCCATACAGTGTTCCAAGGTCAATACCATTACCAATTCAATATCATTACTTGTTTTTTCATATATAATACACTAATAGATTGAAGCAAACTCTTCCTATTGCAACTATGCATGCAAAAATAAGTTACGTACTGCTCTTTGCCCTCATATCCAAACTGTTCTTTAGCATCTTATTTTCCACAAGTAGAGCAGGACAATTATTAAACAATTGAATGTGTTAATGTTGTATGATGCTGTTGTATTTCCAGCAAGAAAGATTTCTTCCTTTTAGGATTAACTGAGAAGATGGTGTTGCAAAAGACAGCACAAAAGTTGAGATAAGAGCTTATACTGCTCATGAATGTAACTGAGGATTATATTCAATGTTAGATCTAATGGCACCTGTCCTAGCAAGTCCTGAATTTCTCTGGCATCATTGCATTACTACTGATTTGGGGCACATTTTCTGAATAAATATAGATCAGACTAGAGAATAAGAATTTTAACAAAGAAGATGGTCTCACTCTAAGTAAGAACTGGAATTTGATTATAGACAAAGTGGGAGAGCAGAAACATGATTGGTTGAGGACTAACCAATCAGGAGGGATGAATGATGGGGGCATAAATACCACCAAACTAGACATACCTAGGCATCATCCCTGATGAAGATGGCGGAATTTATCATCAGAACGTTGGATAAAATCGATAGCTGTACTCTGCTGGAAGCCTGAGAAGAGTTTATTCATCAGATACGCCAGGAAAGCACTAGATCCTTTTTCAAATAAAGATCCTATTTTCTCAAACTGTTGCCAACTATTCAGCTTACTTTCCCTAATAATGTCTGATATTTTTTAACCATTCTCTTTCAGCTGCCAAAAGAGATTCATCTCCACAAGATGGGGGTACATATGTCACAGTGGCAGTGACTTCGTGTCTAGGGTTTCTCAAGGATATAGACTGTATTAATTCATTTTTCTATCCAGTACTTGCTTCTGCACCATGTCCCTCCATTGCAGGTGTTCAAATACCTCTTTTCACATTTAGCTATGAAATTGGTGGGCTTCCTGCAAAGAGACAGTTGAGTGAAGCCTGCTTTCTTTACCATGATACTGTGGAACCCAAAAGGGATTTGAAGCACATAGAAAATTCTTGGCTCCAGATTCAATAAAGTAGGGACTTCATCATTTTGAAGTAATTTGTGCATCAAACTCTGGATTTCAGACATTGAGGCAGAAGACTGGATGATGAGCTCACCTGCAATGGTTAAAAACACCAGGATTTAACAACTCCAAAATTTTACAATCTATTATCACCAAGCACTTTAAACTGAAGCATATTAATTCAGTGTCATTTTAATTGTGACATATTAATCTAGCATCATTTTTAATGGTACTAAATCTTGGTGACCGCTCAACCATCTGACTGTTCAACCTCGCCAGCCCTTCCAGATGTTTCCCATAATTTTATTGCATAGATAGATCCATACCCAAAGCTGGCATTAATCCCACTATTTCTTTCTTCCTTCAAGTTGTTCTCAATCCTGAAACTTTTGCATCTTTGACTGCAGCTGTCCTACTTAAGAATAACACCAAATGAAATCCCACTAGAAGCTTGCAGCATGAGATTGTGAAGGTCCACATGTAGCTTTAAAACAAACTTTCTCTTATTGATTAAAGACTTGGTTTACTTTAAATTAAACAAAAAAAACATGATATTGTACTGAAATGCAATGGAGAGCTTTTTTATTTCCATAGTTCCTGGCCTAACATTTACTTTAACTAAAATTATATTTAACACGGTCATAAATACGTTTTATACAAGTTAATATTTTACTGAAAGAGTAACCTTGGACTATTCATAGACAATTGAGTTATAAGAACTGTACTCACTGTGCCCGAAAAATAACAAGTTGAAGCCATATACAATGAGTCAGAACCGAGCAAAGATTATTGCAATGAATTTATGTCATGGAAATGGATTCTGAATTGAGAGAAAGTAGTGCTTTGTTCTGTGAACTGTGATTGTTTTTAGATTCCAGTGCTGATTGAATTGCCAAGAAAAGGATAAACTAACCATAGGAAGGTATTTCTCAGCTGCTTGCTTGCTGCTTCTCTTCATGGCTATGTGTCACATGGCTCAGACAAATTAAAGGCAAATTGGAATTTGTATACAGCTCCTCACAAGCTCAAGACATCACTATGTGCCTTCAAAGTGCATTTACTGTTGTGATGTCGGAAATGCCTTCTGTGTCCATTCCATTTAGCATGTTCTGGTATCACACAATAAGATGGGTAGTGTCACTAAGGGCTCTGCTGTGGTCCTATTTACCAAAGCCATTGTGAGTACGTGCATCTGCATGTAGATTGGTGATGATACAGCCAGATAATATTTCCCGAAACGTCGACTGTTTATTCTACTCCAGAGATGCCGCCTGGCCTGCTGAATTTCTCCAGCATTGTGTGTGTGCCTGGATTTCAACCTTCTGTTGCTTCTCCTGATAACTGCTGCAGACCCAGTCTGTTAGTGGTATGCTCCAGGACTCCAGCAGCTCGGTCGTTGCTGGCGATGGACAGTAAAATCCTCCACCCTGAGTACATTACGTACTACATGGAGCTGTTTTTCACTATGGAGGTACAAAGCATGGAAGCTGAAGGACAGTAGATGATTTTCTTCCTTGACTATGTTTAGCCTTATGCCATCAAACTGAATTGGATATGGAGTCAGATGGCTTTTTACAACAACCCAGTGATTTCACAGACATTGTCACTGATATTTTCTTTTCATTCCAGTTTAATTTACTGAATTTAATTTGCAAACCCACTGTGACAGTATTTGAATTCATCATTAGATTATTACTCCAGGCTTCTGACCATTCAACCAATAAGACCATTGCTGGCATACTATACCTGGGAGGACCCTGAAAGCCCGGACCAACTAACTGGAGACATCTTCAATCTTCCATCACTTCCGCCATCTCCAATGGGATCCCACCACCAAGCACATCTTTCCCACCCCCCTCCCTTTTCCACAGGGATCACTCCCTGAACAACTCCCTTGTCTGCTCATCCCTCCCCACTGAACTCCCTCCTGTCACTTGTCCTTGCAAGCAGAACAAGTGCCACACCTGCCCCTACACCTCCTCCCTCATTATGATGCAGGGCCCCAACAGTCCTTCCAGGTGAGGCAACATTTCACCTGTGAGTCTGTTCGGGTCATCTTCCGTATCCAGTGCTCTTGGTGTGGCCTCCTGTATATCAGTGAGACCCGATGTAGGTTGGAAGTCCACTTTGCCAGGCACCTATGCCAGAAAAAGCGGGATCCTCCGGGTAGCTACCCATTTCAATTCTACTTCCCATTCCCATTCCAATATGTCAGTCCATGGCCTCCTCTGCTGCCGTGATGAGGCCACACTCAGGTTGGAGGAGCATCACTTTGTACTTTGTCTGGGTAGCCTCCAACCTGATGGCATAAACATCGATATCTTGAACTTCTAGTAACTGTTCCCCCTTCACCATTTTCCTATTCCTGCTTCCTCTCTCTCCTATCTCCTTTCTTGCCCATCACCTCCCTCTGGTCCTCCTTCTCCTTCCCTTTCTTCCATGATCTTCTGCCCTCCCCTGTCAGATTCCCCCTCCTCTAGCCCTTTATCTTTTTCACCAATCAACTTCCCGGTTCTTCACTTCACCCCCTCCTCTTCCGGTTTCACCTATCATCTGCCATCTTGTGCTTCTTCTGCCCCACTCCTCATCTTTTTTTTCCCAGTCCTTATAAAGGGTCTCAGCCCGAAACATCAATTGTTTATTCATTTCCACAGATGGGGCCTGATCTGCCGAGTTCCTCCAGCATTTTGTGTGTTTTGCCTCGGATTTCCAGCATCTGCAGATTTTCTCGTGTTTCAGTTTGTCACTGCTGTAAAAGGATGACAATCATACCAGTACCCAAGCAGAGCAGGGTGAGCTGCCTCAGTGACTATCACCCAATGACATTTCCATCTACTTTGATGAAGTGCTTTGAGAGGTTGGTCATGGCTAGAATCAACTCCTGCCTAAGTCAGGATCTGGACCTGCTGCAGTTTGCCTCTTGCCACAATAGGTCTACAGCAGATGCCATCTCACTGGCTCTCCATTTGGCCTTGAATCATCTGTATAATAATAATAATACCTACTTCAGGCTGCTGTTTATTGATTACAGCTCAGTGTTAAAGACAATCATACCCTCAGATCTAATCCACCAGCGGACTATTCTTAGTCAGGCCTCTACCCTTTACCTGTTTGGCGTGAGTGACCCTACCAAGAGCCAAAGCACAAGACCATGACTGTGGCTAACAAAGTCCTTCAGGTCATTGAGGCACTCAAACCTCCAAACCCTACTCAAGGTTGTGGTTCTCTTGAAGGGTTTATATATATATACACACTCTTATACATATACTTACTGTATTTTGTAATTTTTTTAAATTATTAAGTATTGCAATGTACTGCTGCCACAAAATAAATTACATGACATATGCAAGTGATATTAAACCTAATACTGATTCTAATTCCTGATCACAATCTTTTGTGGCATTTCTTGTTTGCTTCTTTTGCTTCTTTTGTTGAAAAGCAAGATAATTTTTTTAGTGGAAAGTTTATATTCTTTGACTTGCAAGCCAAAATTTACAACAGGAATAACTGGAGAAAATTCTATTTTAGAGTAGAATGGGTACCATTTATAGCCACTCAATACTCTGATGATAAATCTGATGGAAATTTCCCAACTTGCAGTCCCAGCTGGGAATTAGCTACAAGTAGATCTGTCACATTAAATCAATATGCCTGTCTTCCCTTTGGTAAGCATTACACTGAATCAAGTTACTACTAATCAGTAATGCATCTTTTCAGACAATACATTTTTCAAATTATAGCATTTTACTTGTACTTTGTCACCACATTATTAGTCAGTGATGGGTGTTCCCGTGCTTATGCGCGCACACTTTGAAACCTTGCTAGCTGTGAGACGCCAATCTATACACACAAAGGTATTTGAAATTCCCTTTGCAGCCTCTTCTGCAAAGCAATTATTCTGCCCTATATGGTATGAGCTTCTACATGTTTTATTCCTTCAGGAGATGCGAACGTCACTGGCAAGCCCAGCATTTAATACCCATCCTTAATTACCCAATGAAAGGATGTTTTTGAGTCATATTCTTGAATATAGGAAATAGAAACAGAAAGAAGACTTGCTGTCTCTAGGGCCTGACCCACCATTCACAAGCTTATGGACAATCCTGTACTTCAACTCCACTTTACAGCTTTATCCCTCATATTCCTTGATTCCCTTCCAACCCCCTCCAACCATCCCTTGATTCCCTTGTCCAAAAATCTAACTAATTCAGCTTTGAATACAATGAATGAGCATCCTGCAATCTAAGTGGAGAATTGCAAAGATCTGCAAGCCTCTGTGAATAACTTCCTTCCTTTCTCAGTCGTCAATAGCAGAAACCTCTTATCTTAATTTTTACTGTTGTAAACATTGCGGTGACAGCTCTTCCTCATTGTGGTTGGGGGGGGCCTGCAAGGATATGGATTCCATGATAATTGAAAGAACAGCAACGTATTTCAAAATCATAGTGGTGTCTAACTTAAAGGGAAGCTGAAGGTGTTCTCGAATGCTTACCATATTTGTCCCCCTGTGTGTACACAGGAGCCAGATTTGGAAGTGTGGTTGAAAAAGTCTTGATAGTTTTTGCAGCAAATGAAACAACAGGAAACATTGCGGTTAACGTATCAGCTGCTTCTATGTTAAGCCTTTTGTCAAGTAATTTAAAGACCACTGACTTTTAATTTCAGGATTATTATCAAGTTGAAGGGTAATGCTAGACTATAAATGTTTTAAGCAAATATGAAGGCAGGAAGAGTAAGGAGGGTACGGCAGAAAAGAATTAAAAAGGGAAGGTCTGTGAGTGCAGGGAAGATAGGAGAGATTAATTGACAAAAGGGATTGTCATGCAAAGGCAAAGTGAGACAGCAGCTGGACAATTACATTGACCAAAATGCAAGCACTGTTGCCCATATCTGCCTTCCAAGAGAAAAATAAGAGCAGTGGGCTTTGATTTAATGTAAGATTAATTGATCCCTGAACTGTAAATATGAAGTTTTGAATATAGGGTAATCAAATTTGTAATTTAATAATGCTTCCTCTTCCCCTGGTCTGTGCATATTAGGAGAATTTTATAATATAGATTGAATTTTGTTTTGGCCTCTTTGAAGTTGACTAGGAAAGAAATGTTTATGCACCCTATCTTGGTTAGATTTCACATAAATTTTCTTATTTCCTCACAGAATCCACATGAAATACACCCGAACAAAAGATTTCACAGACTTTGCCAGTTTTCTCTCCCTGTTTGTGACCAACAGGCACAAAGAAGACTTTTAAAGTCCCAGAAAGTAGCTACACCAGTTGATAAAGTGTTAAAGAAAAGCAGATGGCAAACTTGCCTTTATTATTTGAGGAACTGAGCTCAAATTGGGATGTTATGTTGTTGCCTTTGAAAACTCTGGTTCGGCTGCATCTTGGGCATTGCACTCAATTCTGGTTGCCCTATTCCAGGAAGGATGTTGAAAACTATACAGAGGAGGTTTACCAGGATGGTGTCTGGATTAGAGGACATATGCCATGAGCTAATGCTAAACAAATTTTAGTTGTTTTCTCTGGAGCTGTGGAAGCTAAGAGAAGAACTGATAGAGGTTTGTAAGATTATGAGAGGCAAAGATAATGTAGACAGTCTGTATCTTTTCCCCAGGATAGAATACAGGACATGCATTTAAGATGAGAAAAGATAAATTCAAAGATGTGTGGTGTAAGTTTATTTACACAGAGAGTGGTTGGAGTGTGCCTGGAATCGTTGCCTAGGGTGGTGGTGAAGGTAAGTACAATAGAGACATTCAAGGGGCTCTTAGATAGGCAGGTGAAAGTGCAGGAAATGGATATAGTCATTGTGTAGGCAGAAGGGATTAGTTTACTTGACCATTTAATTACTGACTAACTAGTTCAGCACATTGGGTGGGAAGGCCTGTTCCTGTACAATGCAGTTCTATGTTCCACATTTGAAATGTACCTCCTGCTGCAGATCAATGGAAAGAAAAGGTCCCTTCTGCTAATTAGCAAAAATATCAATGAGCTAATCCTGTCATGAAGTTTATCAATGTAAAGGGGGAGGATGCAGATAAAAAACAATATTTCTCTCTTGATTTCTACCATCTTCTAAGTTTCATGTGAGAGTGGAAGCCACATACAAAGTATACTGGTGCTCTCATTTTACTTGCTTGCAAATATGGCCATGAAAGAGCAGGATCTCCTTTGAAACCACCTGTTATTTAAAAAAGGTACCACGATACCTTACATGAGATCAGACTTTGTATGCATTTTTAGTTAAATCCTGACACCAAATACATCACAATGAACATGCAGGGAGAATGCTGATGGGTGTGAATATTGGAGTGAACATTTAATCTACTTCTACCTCTTTTCAATAAGTAAAATCTCAAGATCCCATGCAGTCTTTAAAGACTGATTTTTGCTGATTTTAAGACAAATTTATAGTCAGTTACTTGTATTAAAAAGCCTGATGGAAATTGAAAGCTATGATCCCTGACCAAATAGATTGTTAACATTTATTGAAAGTTTTCAAAACTTTGTGTTAAAAAATTATGATTTTTTTTAGAAGATAAAAAAACCTAAGCCTTCCATTTGTGATGCACCTTTTTGTTGCGGATGCTGCAAAGCCATTTACAGTCTGCAGTGGTGAGATAATCTGGCAAATATAGTGGGCAATTCATGCATAAGAATATCCTTCAGCAAGATTCAATTGATTTCCATTGGGAGGTAATGAATGGATTGGTCCCTGAAAGGAACTACTGCACTCTTTTGTTGAATTAGATATTTTACACCAAAGGTTGTGCCGAAACTGAATGCTCGGTTTGAGAGGTGGCAACTCTCCGTATCTGCACAGAAGGTGTAGACGTACTGGAGTACTGCAGCTGAAATGTAACAATAGTTTGTGTATGGATTTAAGATACAGGGACCCTTTTGAAGTCTTAAGGTTCTCGAGTGGCACTTGATTCCACCAAACTTTGAGTCAAGGACGGGCACAATGCTGACTGAGTGACAGCAGTAATTGTGTTATAAATTGGTCTTTAGACATCATTGCTTTAATAAAGCTCAGCTGATAAGATTAGGAGTGTCCCAGCATGGAAACGCAATTATCCTTGTTACGTCTAACTTGTGAGGTTTTATGTCTGCCATTAGATTGCTGGATCAGGAACACAGGTCCAGGTTTGGGAAAAATTAATAAATATTTTAAGTATTTTGCTCAATGATACTGTGCATCTTCCAGTATTGCACTGGCATGTCAATTTAGATTCTGTGCTCACAATCTTTTCAAGTTTAAGATGATGCATTTGTTAAGTAAATTGAACTTTTAGACTGCCAGACCATAAGACATAGGAGCAGAATTAGGCCATTCGGCCCATTGAGTTTCCTCCACCATTCCATCTTGGCTGAGTCATTATCCATTTCAAACCCCATTCTCCTGCCCTCTCGCTCTGATGAATCAAGAACCTAGTAACCTCCACCTTAAATGTGTCCAATGACCTGGCCTGCAAACCTGGCTGTGGCAATAAATTCCACAAATTCACTATACTCTGGATAAATACATTTTGGCTCATCTCTGTTCTAAATGGACATCCCTCTATTCTGAGGCTTTTCTCTCTGGCCCTAGACTCCCCCACTATAGGAAACATCCTCTCCACGTCCATCCTACCTAGACCTTTTAATATTATATAGATTTCAATGAGATTCCAACCCCCCCCCCCACCCTTTCTTCTAACGTCCAGTGGGTACACGCTGAGAATCATCAAACATTCCTCATGCGTTAACCTGTTCATTCATGGAATAATTCTCATGAGCCTCCTCTGGATCCTCTCCAATGCCAGCACATCTTTTCTTAGATAAGGGGCCTAAAACTGCTCACAATACCCCAAGTGCAGTCTGACTAATGCCTTATAAAGCCTCGTCATTACATTCTGCCTTATATTTTCTAGTCCTCTCAAAATAAATGCTAAGATTGCATTTTCCTTCCTTACCACCAACTCAACCTGCAAGTTAACCTTTAGGGAATCATAAGATAAAGGAACAGAAGTAGACCACTTGGCCCATTGAGTCCACTCCGCCCTTTCACCATGACTGATCCAATTTTCCTCTCAGCCCCAATCTCCTTCCTTCTTCATGCGTTGACCAATCAAGAATCTACCAACCACTGCCTTAAATAAAAATAAAGACTAGGCCTCCACAGTATGAGGACTCCCAAACCCTTTTGCACCTCTGATTTCTGAATATTCTCCCTGTGTATAAAATAGTCCACACTTTAATTCCTTCTACCAGAATGCATGACCAAACACTTCCCTGCACTATATTCCCTCTGCCATTTGTTTTATCATTCTCCTAATTGATCTAAGTCCTTCTACAGATTCCGTACTTCCCCAACACCAATTGCCCCTCCACCGGTCGTACACAAACTTGGCCACAAAGCCATTAGTTCCACTGGGGACATTGCAGAAGTTTTAATGACCTTTTATTTTCCTCTGCATTCAATAGTGTTTGCTATAGCTCCATGACTGGCCATTTATTTAAAAGACTGCTTGGTATTAGGGAGGGGCAGCAATCCAGCTGGGATAGGGGTCATAAAAGAGAGCTTTCAAGGGATTGCTGTGTCTTACCTCAAACTCCAGTTCACAAGGTGCATGCTATAACTTGTCATACTTGATGGTGTTAGGTTACAGTACTCCAGTGGGCTTCCGTATTTGATTTTGTTGGAATTGAAGCTCCAAGGTAAAGCAAGATGACTCAGTTTAGGTATGAAGTATATCATTGAAATAACACTCCCCCAATAAATTCTTCAGCTTCAATCACACGCTTCCCCATTTGTTCTTTGCTTCCCTTCCGTCACCTATTGCTTTGAAAGCCGTTGCTTTTGATTACAAAACGATGAAGCTTAAGGCTGACATAGAGCCACAATGTTTTACTTACTGATCACTAGCTGCTTCACCGTGTGATTTTGGACAAACGGTCGCCCCCTCGCCCCCCCCAAGCCTATCTCAGCAGACCTACCACCATTGAATCCTGCACTGTGATAGTCTCTTTGTCAGGTGAGTGGTCATGTGGTCTACTGATGTCTACTATAAGCCTACTGACTTCCAATCAACTGTCCAGCTCTTGGCTCCATCCCTCCCCCTCCTGTCTTCTCCTATCATTTCGGGTTTCCCCCTCCCCCTCCCACTTTCAAATCTCTTATTAGCTCTTCTTTCAGTTAGTCCTGACAAAGGGTCTCGGCCCGAAATATCGACTGTACCTCTTCCTAGAGATGCTGCCTGGCCTGCTGCGTTCACCAGCAACTTTTATGTGTGTTGCTTGGTCATGTGATCTGTTGTCTTATTAGCCGTCAACGGTCAGGCTCCTGAACCAGTATGGATAACTTCACTCCTCAACACTGAACTGATTCCACAACGAATGGATTCACTTTCAAGAACTCTTCAACTCATGTTCTTTCTTTCTTTCCTTCCTTCCTTCCTCCTTCCCTCTATTTATTGTTTTTCTATTTGCAGTTTGTCTTCTTTTGCACATTAGTTGTTGTTCATCTTTATTTGTGTGTAATCTCTCAGCGTATCTATTGTATTTCTATCTATTGTAAATGCCTGCAAGAAAATGAATCTCTGGGTAGTATATGGTAACATATACATACTCGGAGGATAAATTTACTTTGAACTTGATTGTGCTGTTGTAATCAGAGTTAATGAAACAACCATCACTCTTCCTGCCAAACAAAATTTGAAGGTTTTGATTATTTTTCACAAGCTTTATATTAATATTAACTATAAATTGATTTTAGAAATGTTAACTAATTGGTGACCTATTTGATCACAAATTAACTGAAGATTAACATTGGAACAAAATGCACTAGTTATCTAAGTCTCTGGGAAGGTACTCCTTTTAAAACCTGTTCACGTTGTCGAGTTATCTCATGCAAAACGCAGTGAAGTAACGCAAGATCAGTGGAGTTCCGGGAGAATTTCATGCACCATCTGATCTGATACATCAACAACAGAAATCAAAAATAGAAGTAACTTGGATCAACTTAGCCCGGATAAAACGGCCATTAGCGCATAACATTAATTTGAAAACGAATTACATATAATTATAGCAGGGTCCCTTGATCAGTTCAGATGGGGAAAATGGTACCAAATAAAATCTGATGTAATTGTGTGCTTTTGAACAACTGAGCAAATGACTTGAAACAGACAGTCCAACGCTCTTCCCATTCTGCAGAGAGATGATAGCAGTGCTTTTTCTTTTGAAGCCAGCAGTGAATGATGAGTTGTCAGAGTTGCTGGTGAAGCATCAAAAGCCCTGGAGAAAAGCTGACTGGAGAAGGGTTTTTTTTGCTGCATTTAATACTGGTGTTTGGCCACAAGAAGTTCTCAACAATGCCTTTACTGGGTGTCTAGCAGAAAACTGAGAGTCAGTTTTCTACACTCTCTCCAACCCCTAAAGTCCTAGATTGAGTCAGATCTCACTTCACCAGCATAATCACAGGATGCGGCAGTCCAGATTTTGAGTCAAATGGCAGCATGATCATGGAGCAGTTTTGCGGAGTCAGGCTCGCTACACAATCTCACCACAACCACATTGTGCCTTAGTTTCTTCCCACTTTTCTAAGCTGGTTAGTAACCGGAATTAGAATCAGGTGTAATACCACTAGCATATATTGTGAAATTTGTTGTTTTGCAGCAGCAATACATAACACTGTAATAAAGAAACTATAAATTACAATAAAAAATATATTTTAAAATTAAATAAGTCGTGTGAAAAGAGAGCAGAAAGATCTCAGTGGTGTACATGGGTTCATTGTCCATTCAGAAATCTGATGGTGGTGAGGAAGAAGCCACTCCTAAAATGTTGAGTGTGTGCTTGCAAGCTCCTGTGCCACCTCCTAATTTTAGCAATGAGAAGAGGACATGTCCTGGATGATGGTGGTTCTTACTGTTAGATGCTGCCTCTCAGAAGCATCACCTTTTGAAAATGTCTTCAACGTTGGGGAGGCTAGTGCCCGTGGCGGAGTTTGCAGATTTCTGCTGCTTTTTTCCCGATCCTGCGCAGTGGCCCACCCATTCCATGCAGCGATGCAACCAGTTAGAATGCTCTCCATGGTAAATATAGAAATCTGCGCGAGTCTGTGGTGTCATACCAAGTATTCTCACAGTCCCGATGAAATATAGATGCTGCCATGCATTCTTGGTAATTGCATCAAGATGTTGGACCCAGGATAGATCTTTGAAAAATGTTCACACCCAGGAACTTGAAACTGCTCACCCTTTCCACTGCTGATCCCGCAATGACTGGTGTGTGTTCCCTTGACTTCCCCTTCCTTGATCATAATAATGGGTAATTGATTATTATAAATTACCCATTAGAATAGGTAATAGACAAAAGGAATTGAAAGAGAGTTGAAGAGTGGGTGGAAGATAATAAGATGCAGAATAACATAGAAAGGAGAGGGGGAATGAGACTGGGAGGTGTCATGAACCAGGTGGGTCAAGTGGCCTCCTGTTTTATCATATTTAAGGTGATGTCACAGTGAAGCTGTTGCCAGCAGGAGATTTTAGTTCTCAGCAAGGAGTGATGGACTGGCTTCACCCCTGACCAAGCAGTTGGAAGATTAGCAAACAACAAGTGACTCTCCTCGCCATTGAGCACACCTACAAGGACCACAGCCACATGTCCTCAAGGGCCCCCACCATCCAGGCCATGCTCTTTTCTCTCTCCTTCCATCAGAGATACAGGAACCTTAAGTCCCACACCACCAGGTTTAGGAACAGTTATTATCCTTCAACCATCTGGAGAGTCATTTTCTTGCAGGCATTAAGAATAGAACAAAAAAATTACACACAAAGAGCAACATACAACCAATGTGCAAAGGAAGACAAACTCTGCAATAATAAATAGTCAAGAACTCTTCTTGTCAACTTTCTGATAAATGGATGGATAGAGAGATACAGTAGATAATACTAAAAACATGATTTTTAGAGTCCTTGAAAATGAGTCCATTTGAACTGATTGTAGAATCAGTTCAGAGTTGAGGTGAGTCTACTTCAGGAGCCTGCTGACTGAAGTGTAATAAATGTTCTTGAGCCTGGTGGTGTGGGAGCAGTTATCACCCTTCAGGCATCAGGATCCTGAACCGAACTGGATAACTTCGCTCTCCTCATTGCTGAACTAATTCCACAACCTATGTACTCACTTTCAAGGATTCTACAACTGATGTTCTCTGTATTTATTTAGTTATTGATTGATTGATCGATTGGTTCATTCATTTCTTTGCTTATTTATTAATTAATTTTTGGGCAATTGGTATTCTACTCCACATACGTTCTTTGTCAGTCTCTGCGTGCAGTTTTATTTATTGATTCTATTGTATTTGTCTATACTACTCTGAATGCCCGCGAGAAAATTAATTTCAAGTAGTATATGGTACTTTCATAATAAATATAATACATATAATGCATATACATACTTTGATAATAAATTTACTTTGAACTTTTCTTTTCTGGTTGCCAGCAGTTCCCAGTCAGTGAATCAGGGATTCCAGTCCCTTCTTTAAGACATTCTCCACGTATCACAAAGGACACTTCCTTGAGGAGTGTAGCCTATACCTGTGTACAGATATGCATGAGACTCACCGAATGAGAACTAGTGCTCTGTGTAAACTATGCTCAGTCTGAGTTGCAGAGTTCAGGAATGGCAAAAAAATCCTTAATAGAATTTCTATGTTTTTAAAAGAAAGTTTGCATTTTCATCATATTATAATATCCCAAAATGCTTACATCAATGATCTACTTTTCAAGTACAGTTATTGCAGCATTAAATCTTGCCTCAGCAAGCGTTCACAAATATTAACTGACCATGATCACATTCATGAGGGAAAAAGACTGACCAGGACACCAAGTTGAACTCTTCTTCAAAATAGTTCCACGAGACTGTACATGTTGACCTGAGAGGGTAGCTGTGTTGTGGTTTGATCATACTGCTTCGCTAACATTGATAGATTCCTTTTCACCTTGTGTTTAATCACATGTAAGCCGAAGTTTGCTAGCAACATACTTTCAGTATGAACCTGTTGCCAGTAGCCTAAGTTCTGGTTCAAACAGAACTATACTGGAAAAAAAAGGCCCAGCTAATCAAGGTCCCCTTGCCAGAATGAAATAGCAACTCACTGTTTCTGAACGAGGGCTCAAAGGTGGGCATGTTGCAACATTCTGTATCACTGAACTGGTAATTAAAATATAAATGCTTCTTCAAATACCCAGTGCTGACTAAGCTATTCTAAATTGAAATATGGAAATGCAAATCCCTCAACTAATTTATGTTGCTAATCTAGGTTCTTAAAATGTTATTCATTAGGGCATGTGGGAGTAGCTGGAGATTTATTGTCCGAGCCCGAATGCCCTTGAGAGGGTAGCAGTGATCTGCTTCTTGAATTATCGCTGTTTTTTTCTGGTGAATGTATTTCTACAATGATTTTAGGTGGGGCATTCCAGTGATTGCAGCCAGGAAAGTGAATGAACTGAAGAATTCACATGCCACTGCAGTATGTGAACTAGGAAGAAAGCTTGCAGTCTCTTGCCTCCCTGTCCTTGTCCTTCAATGATATAATATTCAAGGATTTGGGAGACACGGCTAAAAAAAGCCTTGATGTATTGGTACAAGCAATAGAGAATCTGCCGATGCTGGAAATCCAAGTAACACACACAAAATGCAGGGCTGGTGAAGGATCTCAGCCCGAAACATCAACTGTACTTTTAAAATTATGAAAGGGATAGATAAGATAGAGGAAAGTAAATTGTTTCTACTGCTACGTGAGATTATATCAAGGGGGACATCACCTCAAGATTCAGGTGAGTAGATTTAGGACAGAGCTGAGGAGGAACTGCTTGTCCCAGAGAGTTGTGAATCTGTGGATTTTCTGGCCAAGGAAGCAGTAGAGGCTACCTCATTAAGTATATCAGTCAGACAGGTTTTTGTATAGTAAAAGAATTAAGGGTTGCAGGAAAATAGTAGGTCATTGGAACTGAGTCTGTAGCTAGGTCAGTCATGATCATACTGAATGGTGGAGCAGGCTTGACCTACTTCTCTTGAGCATCCACAGTAAACACAGAGGAGGAATGTTCATTGAAAATCCCAACCATCTCCTGTTGCTCGAGAAATAGGTGGCCCTGCCAATATCAAGGGGGACCTATTCTCTCTCTAGCCACCCATTATCTTCTGTAGATTTTTTAATCTTGCCTGCCAGATCCATCTCACGCCCCCTCTTTGCCTTCCTGATTTCCCTCTTAAGAATATTCTTAATCATTTAATAGTCATGTAGGATTCACTCATTCCCAATCTCTGAAAAACAATGAGAAAAGTATTGAGAAACTTCCTTCTTTCTCTTGATCCCTTACCCAGTGGGAGGAGAAGATGGCGGCACGACGCAACGCGCGTAGCTCTCCGGTGAAATGATATCGTATTTGTAAGTAGGATGCCGTGCACAATTCTGATTTGATGGAGACAGACGTGAGAAGCACGGAAGAACATCTGAAGAAACTTCTGAAATGCCCGGTTCGCTGCCGCTGCTACTGTGCAATCGAGAATCTCCGGAGGGAAATTTCTGCAATCCTTACACTCAGCAGGGCCAATAAAAAGAAACAAGGTGTAAACAGAGTGAGAACAGTTATTACCCTTCCTCTCTCATGCCTCTGTAATTCCCTTTATTCCATTGTGATACTGACGCATGTGATTTATGCTTCTCACTCTCAAATTTCAGTATGAATTCAATTATATTATGATCACTGCTTTCTTAGGGTTCCTTTACCTTAAGCTTGCTAATACGATCAGGGATATTACACAATACCCAATCTAAGATAGCCTTTCTGCGAGTAGACTCAAGCACAAACTGCCCTAAAAAGACATCTCACAGGCATTCAACAAATTCCCTCTCTTGCAATCTGACACCAACCTAATTTTCCCAATCCCCTTGCATATTGAAGTCCCTCATTACAATTGTGTCATTACCCTTATTACATGCCCTTTCCAGCTCCCTTTGTAATCTCGATGCCACATCTTGGTGACTATTTGAAGGCCTATATATGATTCTCATAATGATTTTCTCACCCTTGCATTTTCTTAACCCCACCCACAAAGATACAACATTCTCTGACCCTATGTCACCTCTTTCTAAAAGTGTTATTCCATCTCTTACCAACAGAACCACACCACTGCCGATGACTTCCTGCCTGTCCTTTCAATACAAAGTATATCTTTTGATGTTAATCTCCCAATAATGACCTTCGGAGGGAAGGATGGGGCGGTAATTACCCCGATGGTAAAGAATGAATTCAAATCATTAGAAAGAGTTGACATAGGGTAGGAAGATGTAGGATCCTTGTGGGTAGAATTAAGAAACTGCAAGGATAAAAAGACGCTGATGGGAGTTATATACAGGACTCAGAACTGTAGCCAAGACATAGGCTAAAAGTTACTACAGGAGATAGAAAAGGCATGTAAATATGAAGGGTTGTGATAATCATGGGGGACTTCAATATGAAGGTAGATTGGGAAAATGAGGCTGGTGTTGGATCCCAGGAGAGGAGGTTTGTAGAATGCCTACTGTTGGCTTGTGGTTGAGCCCACTACAGGAATGGCAATTCTAGATTGGGTATTATGCAATGACACATATTTGATTAGGGAGCTTAAGGTAAAGGAATCCAGTGATCATAGTATCATGGAATTTACCCTACAAATTGAGAAGGTGAAGCTAAAATCCAATATGTCAGCATTATAGTGGAGAAAAGGGAGTTACCATGAGAGCGGAACTGGCCAAAGTCAACTGGAAGTGGACATTGGCAATGGCTGGAGTTTCTTTTAGCAATTCAGAATGCTCAGCAAAGATACATCCCAACGATGAAGAAGTATTCTAAAAGGAGAATGAGGCAACCATGGCTAACAAGGGAAGTCAATGACGGCATAAAAGAAAAAGAGAGGACATATAATATTGCAAAAATTATCAAGAAGGTAGAGAATCTTCCAGAAATTAACAGAAGGCAACTAAAAAGTCCATAAAAAGAGAAAAGATTAAATATGAAGATAAGCTAGCCAATAATATAAAAGAGGATATAAAAACTTTTTTCAGATATATAAGGAATAAAAGAGAGACGAGAGTGGATGCAATATACACAAAGTGCAGGAGGAACTCAGCAGGCCAGGCAGCATCTATGGAAAAAAGTACAGTCAATGTTTCAGGCTGAGATGTCAACTGTACTTTTTTCCATGGATGCTTCTGGGCTTGTTGAGTTCCTCCAGCATTTTGTGTGTGTTGCTTGGATTTCCAACATCTGTAGATTTTCGCAAACAACAGGAATTCTGCAGTTGCTGGAAATTCAAGCAACACACATCAAAGTTGCTGGTGAACGCAGCAGGCCAGGCAGCATCTCTAGGAAGAGGTACAGTCGACGTTTCAGGCCGAGACCCTTCGTCAGGACTAAATGAAGGAAGAGTTAGTAAGAGATTTGAAAGTGGGAGGGGGAGGGGAAGATCCAAAATGATAGGAGAAGACGGGAGGGGGAGGGATGGAGCCAAGAGCTGGACAGTTGATTGGCAAAGGGATACGAGAGGATCATGGGACAGGAGGTCCGGGGAGAAAGACAAGGGGGTGGGGGGGGAAACCAGAGGATGGGCAAGGGGTATAGTCAGAGGGACAGAGGGAGAAAAAGGAGAGTGAGAGAAAGAATGTGTGTATAAAAATAAATAACGGATGGGGTACGAGGGGTAGGTGGGGCATTTTCTCTTCTGCAGATTTTCTCTTGTTTGCGGTGACAGTGGATATTGGATCTCTGGAAACTGAGGCTGGAGAGATAGTAATGGGGGACAAAGAAATAGTGGGTGAACTTAATAAGTGTTTTTCAACAGTTTTCACTGTGGAGGAGATGAGGAGAATGCCTGAAATGAAAAAGTGTCAGGGGGCAGAAGTGAGTGTAGTTGCTACTACTAAGGAGAAGGTTCAAAGGTTCATTTGTTGTCAACGCATCTATCCGTATACAACTCTGAGATTTGTCTTCTCCAGACAGCCATGAAACAAAGAAAGAACATGAAAGTCATTCAGAGAGAAATGTCAAACCTACCTATTTGCACAAAACAGAATGGCATCCCAATCATCAACCCCCTCTCCCCCTCTCCCACACAAAACACAACAAGAATATTGACCCTCAAGTAAACCCTCCCCTTGGAAAACTGAAAAGTCTGAAGGTAGATAATTCTCCTGAACAAGATGGACTACACCCCAAGATTCTAAAAGTGGTAGTTGAAGAGATTGTGGAGGCATTAGTAATGATCTTCTAAGAATCACTAGATTCTGGAATGATTCTGGAGGACTGGAAAATTGCAAATGTCACTCAACTCTTTAGGAAAGGAGGGAGGCAGAAGAAAGGAAGTTATAGGCCCTTATCCTGACTTCAGTGGTTGTAAAGTCATTGGAGTCTATTTTAAAGGATAAGCTTTTGGGTTACTTTGAGGCAGAAGGCAAAATAGGCCAAAATCAACATAGTTAATACGGGGAAATCTTGCTTGATGTCTCTGTGGAAATTCTTTGAGAAAATAACAGGGACGATATATTAAGGAGAGTCAGTGAATGTTTGTTTGGATTTTCAGAAATCCTTAAACAATCCTTAGCCGCACATGAAGCTGCTGAACAAGTTAAGAGTCCATGGCAATACAGGAAAGATACAAGCATGGATAGAAGATTGGCTAAATGGCTGGAGGCAAAGAGTAGGAATAAAGGTGGTCTTTTTTGGTGTTCTGCAGGGGTTGATGTTGGGATTGCTTCTTTTCACATTATATGTCAATGATTTGGATGAAAGAATTGATGGTTTTGTGGCCCAGTTTGCAAATGTTATGAAAATAGGTGGAGGGGCAAGTAGTGTTGAGCAACACTCACAACACGCTGGAGGAACTCAGCAGGTCGGGCAGCATCCATGGAAAAGATCGGTCAACGTTTCGGGCCGGAACACTTCGTCAGGACTGTAGAGGGAAGGGGCAGAGGCCCTATAAAGAAGGTGGGGGGAGGGTGGAAAGGAGAAGGCTGGTAGGTTCCAGGTGAAAAACCAGTAAGGGGAAAGATAAAGGGGTGGGGGAAGGGAGGCAGGGAGGTGATAGGCAGGAAAGGTGAAGAAAGAATAGGGGAAAACACAATGGGTAGCAGAAGGAGGTGGAACCAAGAGGGAGGTGGTAGGCAGCTGGGGGAGGGGGCAGAGTGACATAGGGATAGGGGAAGGGCTAAAAGGACTTAGACAGATTGGGAGAATAGGCAAATGGAATATAGTGTAGGGAATTGGTAAAGGGAATAAAGGTGTTGACTTTTCTAAATGGGGAGGAAATTCAAAAATCAGAGGTGCAAAGAGACTTGGGAGTCTTCATGCAGGATCCTCTAAAGATTTTGATCTGCAGGTTGAGTCAGTGGTAAGGAAAGCAAATGCAACCTTAACAATCATTTCAAGAGGACTAGTATACAAAAGCAAAAATGTTAGCAAGTAATGCTAAGACTTCAAGTGTCAGATCGCACTTGGAGTATTGTGAACGGTTTTGGGCTCCTGATCTACAAAAACAGATGCTGGCATTTTAGAGAGTCCAGAGGAGGTTCATGACAGTAATCCCAGGAATGAAAGGGCTAACATATGAGGAGAGTTTGATGGCTCTGGGCCTGTATTCACTGGGGTTTAGAAGAATGAGGAGAGAATCTCATTGAAACCTATCGAATATTCAAAGGCCCGGACAGAGTGGATGTGGAGAGGATATCTTCTACAGTGGGGGAGTCTAAGACCAGAGGACACAGCCTCAGAATAGAGGGCTGTCAATTTAGAACAGAGATAAGGAAATATTTCTTCAGCCAGAGCGTGGTGAATCTGTGGAATTATTGACACAGGTGGCTGAGCACTGCAAGTCATTGAGTATATTTAAGGTGGAAGTTGGTAGGTTTTTGATTAATCAGGGTATCAAGGGTTTTGGGGGGAAGGCAGGAGAATGGGATTGAAAGGAATAATAAATCAGCCAAGATGGAATGGTGGAGCGAACTCGATGGGCTGAATGGCCTAATTCTGCTCCCATGTCGTATGGTCTTTTCCAATTGCTATTACTGGTGGTTTGTTTTGCTCATGGTGGAGGACCACATATTATACATATCATGAGGTTTTGCCGGAACAATATTGCCAACTTCAATGTGCTTTTTACCAATGACATATGACAGAAACTAATATACAAGTCACTGTTCATGACTGAGATGTACCAATATCCATGTGAATATCTTGATTATTTTCATTTTGAAACTCTGCATTTTACACAGGCCTCTAGTGGTGCATCTGTTTAAAATGTACTCCTTGTGTTGCTCAAGCCTTTTAATAACACTTATTATGTGGCTTTCTACTGTAATTATTTAGTTACCATTGACAAACTGCTTGATTGCGAGTTTGCTGGATTTTATTTTAGGTCTCGGATATAGAGGCTATCTGCCCTTGTGTTTTATAATTAAAACATCATGCTGCATTGAACTGACACACTAGTGTTGTATAATTCCCAGAGCAGTGACAAGAGCTTTCATGCTCTTGCTGCTTATACTGTTCAAGCTTGATGTTGGACCTCCTGCCTGTTGTATATTGAATATATCAATAATATTTGAGTAATATTGTACATATATTGTTTGATTAAACATTCTTTGTCGTTTACATAATTGATTATGAGTTATATATAAAAATATGCAAATGGCATTCGTCATTACACTACCCTGCCATAATTGCGCTCCTCCCTTAAAGCAAGATTGAACTATACATTTATTTTCTGGTCTCCCCGTGTTCTTATTTTGATTATTTTCTGGAGTTACAAAACATAACACATATGCACCACAGTAATACAAAGGTTCTGTACTGACTTGAGTTCCTTTACATTTCTAGAAGCTACTTACATAAAACTAACCATCTTGCATGCTCTTTCTCATGTTAGATCTTATGTGTTTAACTATTATGCCTAGATGGGCTCATCTGTTAGCTCACACATTCAACAGTCTATCTGTTGTCCAGGAAGACACTGAAGTCATCGTACTGCAGCAGTTCCTCTAGAACTTAGACTGCAAATATATTCAATAAAGTCAAAAGATTTCCAAATGTTAGCAGAATGAAGGAATTTCGAATGTGCAAGAAAGTGGCACTGAGGTAAAAATTCAGACAGGCAGTGTCAAATGGTGGAACAGGTTTTAGCGGTCAGATGGTCTTTACTGGCTCCCTTTCCTTTAGTTTTTTCTAATTGCTTCTTTCCGGATCTCTGGGTGCCAAACTTAAAATGTTTCAGTATCTGTGGTGCTGGCTTGAAATGGTTTTTAAATTTTCCTTTTACTTCACCAACAGATATTAACTGATTTGCAAGACACAGTTAAGTTTGCCAACATTCCTTGTGTATGACTGACCCCAGTTCTGTCAGTGAGGATACGTTTTCCTCTTTCTGCGCTTCAACAATGTTACTCACTCCAGTTAACATCACAATGTTTACCATGTACAAAATGAAAGACTCCTGCATTTTGTCATAACAATGGAGATTTCTGATCTATTTTGGTTTAAGTTGGACCATATCAGGTTCAACATGATTAACCGTGTCCAAAATTCATACAAATTCAATCAATTGGAGAGTTTGTCAATTTTATTAATTCTGCTGATTGATTCTTTGCCATAACATCCTTGTTTCCAGTGGAAAGTATCTGCTTCCTGTTAAGATTAAGCAGTCATAGTCAAAGTATGAGATTTAAGATACTGTACGTGACAAATAAAGCTAATTACCATCTGCACTGTTCCTTGTACTCTGTAAACATCATTTTTGCTGCTTTATTTTTGTGGACACAGCATACAAGGACAATTTTCCACCTTGTTTCATCAGTGTTTTAGTTGAAATGTTAGCTGCAGATACAGCTACTACTGAAGTTCATTACAAGGATGTCACTGAGACCTCTCGCTTTTGTTGTGTTTGGTGTATTTCACTGTGGCATTAAGAGACAAGGGCAGGTTTTTTGTGATCATGGTGACCTTAGGATGAGACTGAAATAGATATTTGTATTGTTATTTGTTTATTTTCACTGAGGTACAGTGAAAAGCCTTTGTTTGTGTGCCATCCAGTCAGACCATGCCATACATATTTAGAGGTAGTAAAAAGAAAAAGAGAATGCAGAATATATTGTTGTTCTGTCACTGGGAAGTCCCCTGAATAGACAACATCGATGAAGCCCATGAGCGCAAGTTAACCAAGTATGCAGAATTAAGATCAGAGTGCAGAGACAGAGGGTGGAAGGTCTCATAGTCATACTTTACTGATCCCGGGGGAAACTGGTTTTCGTTACAGTTGCACCATAAACAATAAATAGTAATAAAACCATAAATAGTTAAATATTAATATGTAAATTGTGCCAGGAAATAAGTCCAAGACCAGCCTACTGGCTCAGGGTGTCTGACCCTCCAAGGGAGGAGTTGTAAAGTTTGATGGCCACAGGCAGGAATGACTTCCTATGACGCTCTGTGTTGCATCTCAGTGGAATGAGTCTCTGGCTGAATGTACTCCTGTGCCCACCCAGTACATTATGTAGTGGATGGGAGACATTGTCCAAGATGGCATGCAACTTGGACAGCATCCTCTTTTCAGACACCACCGTCAGAGAGTCCAGTTCCATCTCCACAACATCACTGGCCTTACGAATGAGTTTGTTCATTCTGTTGGTGTCTGCTACCCTCAGCCTGCTGCCCCAGCACACTACAGCAAAGATGATAGCACTGGCCACCACAGACTCATGCTATCCATTCGAAGTAGGCTGCCGTGGGTTTATTGTGTTTACTTTCCAGAAGTGGCTGCGTGACCTTGGCTTCACTAGAAGAGAGATCAGGTCAACCAGCAGGGCTGTAGCTGAGGCAGCAGAGAAAGGATCAGCATGGGTATGGACCAAGTATGTCCAGAGGGGCAGACAGTGTACACATATCTTGCAAACCCTTCAGTAGTTGAATAGACACCTGAAGAGCAGACTATCTGTTGGATGGAAGTGACCAACAACTGATAGAGGTAGATGCCAAGTTTTTAAGCTCACCAGTGGGAGGTGGTGCTTTAGCACTGCTGGCCCACCACCTCGAGGGAGTCTTGATCATAAGCGGGCCGAGACTCCTGAAGACAGGTTGCAGATCAGCTGATGATCCCACTGGTGATAACACAGGACAGTTAACATCTTAGTCCACGTGTATTTTTAACTCTTGTTGTTCTGTTGCTGCAGAGAAAGTACAATTCTAGCACATAATTAAAGCACTAGGGCCAGAGCAGAGTAGATTAGGAGATCAAGACTTAACATTTAAGGTTGAGGACGGTTACAACTGCTTCAGCTTTGCCTGTTACATTCACAGTCCATCATCAGTGTTAGGGATGCTTATGCAGTCTCCTCAAGTTCGCTGTTTAATTACACTGGACAACAATTTTTTTTTCAAAACTGTTGCTTCCTCAGAATTTTTTTTAGTTTATGATAGACTGCTTGAAGCTGAACACAAATGTAATTTCAGACTACTTGTATTACATAGGAATTTTGAGAAACAACAAATTAACTTTTAATCAATATAATCCATTTAATTGCGAAGCTGCTCTGCAATAGCTGAACTAAGCTAAAACTGTTTTGTTGATTATTTTTGTTTGTACTCATTGTCTGAGGCTTCTCGCTTAAGTATCCAATAATAATCAGCCAGTATTGATGAACCCTAGTTGCCCTGATACTGTTTCTCCATGACCGCAATGTCCTGGTGAAAACTTTCACCGTGCTTGTCACTGAGTGCACCAAGATTTGCAGGAAAGAAGTCTAAATGGGAATGTAACAAATGAAACTTTAGTGACATGTTGCACTTCATGGCTTTGTGTGCTTGAAGCATGTTGTCAACCAGCTGCACATTGTTTGATGCTTTGTAGTTGCCAAGAAAAATTTCAACAACGTCCTTCAATGCCTTCCATGTGATTTTCTCTGGTCCCACTAGAACTGCCTGTTATTGATGACCTGTTTAATTTGTGGACCAACAAAAGCTGCCTTTTTTAACCTTGGCATCAGTTATTCTGACTTGAATTGAAAGAATAAATATAGGCAATTTCAGAAAATGGTTTGAGAAGGATATTTCATGGTGATTTTCATGATCAGCAGCTCAAAATCCATAATATACACCCAAATGTATACAGGAAGCAAAACCTTTGTTGTCCAGCGTTCTCTATCACTGTTCCCAAATGGATGTGGTAGGTCTACATAACTTAACTCTGTCTGTATTGGGCTGCTCCCAGTATTGACCATGCACATAGATCTGTGCTGGAACTAGGAGCAGCACAAGGTGAATATATAGTAGGTTTATCTGATGATGTTCATAACATGGGCATCTTTTGAAGCAAGGCTGCTTTACTCTGACTTGATGGTAAATGCCAGGTCCTTCGGAGAAGGACTGTAGTGCAGTGCAATTCTGCATTGCTAGTTGCCCCCAGAACCTCTCAGGTATTAAGTTGCTAGATCGCTTCGTCATCTATTCAATTACCCAAGGCCGTGATAGTACAATGTATCAAGGTGAAAAATATCTTTGCAGTACAGATCCTGGTCTCTGCAGCAACTCTGCTGTGATCACTTCTACTAATATCGTAATGTGTAGCTGGATTTGCAAAATTAAATTGTTGTAGATGAGGTCAAATAGTGTTTTTACCTTTCATAGAAACATAGAGACATAGAAAACCTACAGCACAATACAGGCCCTTCGGCCCACAGAGTTGTGCCGAACATGTCCCTACCTTAGAAATTACTAGGCTTACCTGTAGCCCTCTATTTTACTAAGCTCCATGTACCTATCTAAAAGTCTCTTAAAAGACCCTATCGTATCCGCCTCCACCACCGTTGCCGGCAGCCCATTCCACACACTCACCACTCTCTGAGTAAAAAACTTACCCCTGACATCTCCTCTACACCTGCTCCCCAGCACCTTAAACCTGTGTCCTCTTGTGGCAATCATTTCAGCCCTGGGAAAAAGCCTTTGAGTATCCACACAATCAATGCCTTTCATCATCTTATACATCTTTATCAGGTCACCTCTCATCCTCTGTCACTCCAAGGAGAAAAGGCCGCATTCACTCAACCTATTCTTATAAGGCATTGGAGGAGCAACACCTCATATACCGTCTGGGTAGTCTCGAGCCCCTGGGCATGAACACTGAATTCTCCAACTTCCGGTAATTCCCTCCCCCTCCCTTCCCCCATCCCAGTTTCACTCTGCCCCCTCCCCCAGCTGCCTATCATCTCCCTCATGGTTCTGCCTCCTTCTACTACCCATTGTGCTTTCCCCTATTCTTTCTTCACCTTTCCTGCCTATCACCTCCCTGCTTCTCCTCCCCCACCCCTTGATCTTTCCCCTTACTGGTTTTTCACCTGGCACCTACCAGCCTTCTCCTTCCCACCCTCCCCCACCTTCTTTATAGGGCCTCTGTCCCTTCCCTCTACAGTCCTGACGAAGGGTTCAGGCCCGAAATGTTGACTGATCATTTCCACGGATGCTGTCTGACCTGCTGAGTTCCTCCAGCGTGTTGTGAGTGTCACCTCTCATCCTCCGTCACTCGAAGAAGAAGAGGCTGAGTTCACTCAACCTGTTTTCATAAGGCAAGCTCCCCAGTCCAGGCAACATCCTTATAAGTCTCCTCTGCACCCTTTCTATGGCTTCCACATCGTTCCTGTAGTGAGACGATCAGAATTGAGCACAGTACTCCAAGTGGGGCCTGACCAGGGACCCAGTCTGGCAACTAGGGACCATTTGACACGGACCCAGTCTGGCAACTATGCTCTTCAGGACTTGGCCAGCTTGCTCAGAAGTGTTGTTACTGAGTAAATCTTAGCTGTGGATATTGACATCTCTCACCTAGAGTTCAAAATATCCTATTTGCTGCACTCAGTGTATCACCCTCCTATAACAAATGAATCTCAACAGGAGCTTTGCTCGCTCTTGTTGAACTCGATGCCATGAGAGTTCATTGGATCTGGGGTTGTTGCTGAAGTTCCAATATTGTCCCCCCACTGAAAGGCTTATCCAGGTATGCCTAGAGATTGTATTGGGGGAGATTGACTTTTTGGCTTATCCTAAGTTCACCATGAACACAAAAATCTATACTCAAACAACATGATTCATATTGTGTAACATCTTATGTCACATTAAGAAAAATGTTCAGAAAAGGTCTGAGTAAAATTTATTTTCAGAGTACACATGTCACCACATCCTGTGGGCATGTTGGGCAAATCTACAGAACAGTGACTGTAAACAGGATCAATAAGCAACAAACTGTGCAGATACAAATATAAGTAAATAGCAATAAATAACAAGCATGAAATAACAAGATAAGGAGTCGTTAAAGTGAGACCATCAGTTGTGGGAACACCAGAAATAGATTGAGTGTAGATATTTCCTTTTGTTTAAGAGCCTGGCAACATGGTTGGACACTGAACACAATAAAAGCTTTAGGTCTCAATGACTTCCTTAAATGTATCCACATCTGCAGCAAAAATTTCAAGTAAAACATTGCTAGTGATGAGACAAGGAGGAAAATTGCCCTGGCATGTTGTGCCCACAAAAATATTCCATGAATATGACTGTCAGTTCTGTAATCTGATAGGGCAACTTTTTCAACACGGACACAGTCCCCAGGTGCTCAGGAGGTGAAATGATTGTGTATGATTGGGCTTTGTTGTAACTGCGTAACTGCGTCTGGTTCATAGATCATAGACAGCCTGACCTGTTTGATAGAAATTAATGATTCTTTTAACGAGGAACCAAAGAAGTTCACAAAGATGATCCCAGATGATCTGTGAATGGGGAGGCTATTCCTTTGAGGGAAGTCTGATCAAGTTAAGACCTGTTTCTCTGTAAAAATGCTGAAGGGATCTCATCCTGTTCTTCAAAAATTCTTGTACAACTTGACAGAGCAGACTTAGTGATTCCAGTTGCAGGAGTCACTAATAAATCCAATAATTAATGTAGGGCAACATTTTAAATAAAGAGTGTGGTTGGAAAGTGGAACGTGCTTCTGAGAGGAGATGGTTAGGTGAACAGTAGTGATACGTTGATCAGAAAGCTGGATAAATGAGTGGAAGAGATGAATTAGGATGAAGTGAGGCTTACACGAGGAAATCTGCAGATGCTGGAAATTCAAGCAACACACATAAAAGTTGCTGGTGAACACAGCAGCCCAGGCAGCATCTCTAGGAAGAGATACAGTCGAAGTTTCGGGCTGAGACCCTTCGTCAGAACTAACTGAAAGAAGATCTAGTAAGAGATTTGAAAGTGGGAGGGGGAGGGGGAGATCCAAAATGATAGGAGAAGACAGGAGGGGGAGGGGGATGGAGCCAAGAGCTGGACAGTTGATTGGCAAAAGGGATATGAGCGGATCATGGGACAGGAGGCCTAGGGAGAAAGAAAGGGGGGGGGTGGGAAGCCCAGAGGATGGGCAAGGGGTATAGTGAGAGGGACAGAGGGAGAAAAAGGAGAGAGAGAAAAATAATGTGTGTATATAAATAAATAAATAACGGATGGGGTACGAGGGGGAGGTGGGGTATTAACGGACGTTTGAGAAGTCAATGTTAACATATTTTAATTCCACGTCCCATTCCCATTCTGATATGTCTATCCATGGCCTCCTCTAATGCCAAGATGAAGCCACACTCAGGTTGGAGGAACAACACCTTATATTCCATCTGGATAGCCTCCAACCTGATGGCATGAACACTGACTTCTCAAACTTCTGCTAATGCCCCACCTCTCCCTCGTACCCCATCCATTATTTACTTATTTATATACACACATTCTTTTTCTCTCTCTCCTTTTTCTCCCTCTGCCCCTTTCACTATACCCCTTGCCCATCCTCTGTTTTTTTCCCCTGCTCCCCTTTTCCTTCTCCCTGGGCCTCCTGTCCCATGATCCTCTCATATCCCTTTTGCCAATCACCTGTCCAGCTCTTGGCTCCATCTCTCCCCCTCCTGTCTTCTCCTATCATTTTGGATCTCCCCTCCCCCTCCCACTTTCAAATCTCTTACTAACTCTTCCTTCAGTTAGTCCTAATGAAGGTTCTCGGCCTGAAACGTCGACTGTACCTCTTCCTAGAGATGCTGCCTGGCCTGCTGCGTTCACCAGCAACTTTTATGAAGTGAGGCTTGTTTGGGATGTAAACATCTGTGTGACTATTTCTGTGCATAATGAGTTGTTACCTTTTAACAGTAAAAATCGATAATGATGGGTTCCAAAATGACCAGGATTCAATCCAATCTCTCTTTAGTTCCAGAACAGTGTCCTGATATGCACACCCTAAATTATGATAATGATTACTTAGAATGGTGGTTATCTTAAAAGCAATAGCACCTTTTTAAACACTTTATTGCTTCCATCTTATAGAAAGGACAGGGCAAGGATATTTTGTAAAATCTTTGAAAAAAGTGTAGGAACAAATTGCTATTATATCTTAGTACATGCAACAACAGATCCTGATGTAGACTTTCAGCCTGGAAGGTCGACAATTCCTTCAGTCCCACAGATGTTGATTGATCAGTGAGCAGCTTGTTTGTAACTACAGATTTTGGTACGCCAGCAAAGACTCTGGCGAATCTCCACAGATGTACCATGGAGAGCATCCTGACTGGTTGCAAGACTGCCTGGAGTGAAGGTGTCAATGCACAGGATTGGAAAAAAAGCTGCCGAGGGTTGTAAACTTAGCCAGCTCTATCATGGGGACTAGCTTCCTCATCTTCAGGAGGCGATGACTCAAGAAGGCAGCATCCATCACGAAGACCCCTCACTGACCAGGATATGCCCTCTTCTCATTACTACCACAGGGAGGAGGTACAGGAGCCTGACGACACATACGCAATGTTTTGAGTACACCGTCTTTCCCTATGCTATCAGATTTCTGAATGGACATTGAACCCTTGTTCACTGCCACCACTTATGATGCCCTATTTTTGCACTACTTATTTATTTTTATAATTCTTATTGTAACTTTTTATGTATTGCACTGAGGTCCTGCTCATGGGGGGGAGGGGGAGGGGGAGGGAGAGATGGGGTGGAAGGGGAGCTACCGTGCAGTCAGGATCACTAGGCAAGCAATTTCAACACATGGTGAACGGCTCTTGTTTGTGCTCAGAACAAAACCCCTCTGCAAACAGCAAACTGGACTGGAAACTCTCCTTCACTGCTGTAACATCCAATCATTTGCAGCCCCTCTCGCACCACCAGTTGTGAAAGCCAACGTTGCTTAAATACTGATTGGCGGCAATTTGGCTAAAATGTGACCCTTGACGCGAACTGCTAACATTCAAATTCCACTCAAATGCTGCGGGTTGTCCCCCAGTCGCACACTATCCCGATGCGAGAGTGCATGCGCCAAAAATCCGCGAACTCCTCGTCCGGTGGATCTGTGGAATTCTTCGCGAGGACCGCAAAGTTGAAGACGGTGTCGCGATCAAGGGCGGTTAGGGATAGGCAATGAATGCTGGACGTGTGTGGCAAATGTGTATCTTCGAACGAATGAAGACGTTTGACGAATGGGGAGGGGACCGAAAATTGGATGTAACAGTATAGGCAGAGAGAGGGCTACCATAGAAAGGGAAACAAAGAATTGCTTGGTTAAATGCACTGCGTTACAAACATAGCTTATTTCCTCCCTGTATATACAACGAAAACGTTTGCAAATTTGCAAACATATTGTGCCTTAGAACACAGTATTGTTACAGAGTTTCAAATATTATATATGAAGGAAGAAACTGTTAATTGAGCTTTCACTAACACAATATTCTTGCACGCCAAAAGATAGCGTCTTTATTTTTGCTGCAATTTTAAAAGAATTTTCACAATGCATTTTTGTATATAACGTGATTCTGTATTTTAAGAATGAAACAGCGCCGTTCAAAATGAACTGAACAATATAAATAGATGCCTCACTTTTGGCCAGACAGTGATCTTTATCTGAGAACTGGAGGTGAAGAAAAGAATGGACACTGCCGGCTTTGCAGTGCTGTGATTTTCTTTCCTTCTAGCGATTATTCTAGCGTTAACATTATTTTGTAGGTGATATCTATATTATTTGCAAAATACGAGCACTGAACGGTGAGTCAGTGCTGTGGATAAAACGTAAGTCTGAAATTGCATTTCTAGAATTATAGTAAAATGCTTGTTTGAATAAAACTCAATGATACATAATATATATTAATGAACGTATCTATTTTCTCATTCATTGTATCAACTGAGGCGCATATTGGTCTCCTTCAAGGAAAAGCCTGCTACCTGACTGAGGGAGCTGTCAATCAAATTGAGCTCCGCCTTGAAGGCGCTGACAATCAAAGAGAAACAATGACTGGCCTTCACCTGCGCGCGCGGGGCCAGCTGTCAAGTGCGAAGAGGTGGAGCCCATCGGTGGGCGCTTTGTCTTCTGGGAGTCGTAGTCCTAGTGTGAGAAAGTAGAGTAGAGAACTGCTCCTGAAAGACTACAAGTCCCAGTGTGTCCCAGAACCAGCCTTTCTACTCCCTCCCTGACTGGCTGCCAGTTCACTTGCCTCATGTATTCAAGCGCAGGGTAGGAAACAGTCAGTCAGAAATTATTGAGTATGGGGTGGTGTCCGCGGTAGCAACAGACACTTTCCAAGAGTGAAGGCGAAGCATCAGCTTGCGCAAGAGAGTGCAAGAAAATAAGCAACAGGGAACGAGAGACTGCGGCAGTGAAAAGTATAGACTTTGTACCATTAGCTTTTGCAGCAAGCAAAAGCAGCTTGCAAGTGTAGTATCAGGGATTGTTGAAGGTATTTGTATTTTTATGTCTTTTTTTACGCGAGTGCGGCTACACAGAGACGAGCTGTCATTGATGCCGTGCTAATTCACTCTCTGAAAGCGAATGGTGTATGTTCGTGCCACATTAACTGACTGGTTTAAGGGTTTGCGTGGAAATTTTAACATTGTATCCGTGCAGTGTGGACCTTAAGCATACATAGAAATGCCAACTTTCAATTATGAATGCAGGGTATCGTAGCGCTTCGCTGGAGTTGTATGCTGTTTGATGGCTGAACAGACAATGAGGGTGTTAGTGACGCCAAAATAATTATGAGCTGAAAATGCTAGTAAGGACAGGATGGGCCGAAGGATCACCAATTTTTTTATTAAGCTTGCTTGGGGAAAAATGTAGTTAAATGAAAGATAACATTTGTGGTGGCAGTTTTTGGACCGTTGCGAGACTACATAATACACTTTATATTAGAGGACAGTGCAGTCAATGCCAGTAAAGAATTCTTTATTTATTCTGTACAATAACATTCGGTGCAGACTGTGGAAGGTCATAGACTACCGAGAGAAATATGAGGGTATGAGGTGCTGCTGCCAGCGTTGGTTTATCCGAATTATTTTTTTTTTAATTGTCGTGCGCAATTGTACTATCTTTGCTATTTCATATGTATTTAATTAAGTTTCATCCCGGAGATCTGATCAGCTGCAAAGGGCGACGAACATATTTTTCAGTCTGCATCAATGAAGGTGTTTGGCTGTTGTTGCCCCATTATCCACATTAATAGTTTCCTTTTTTTGCGTGTAATATTTTTTGTTGGTGCCTGGACTTTGCAAGGTCTGGTCTATTATAATAATTAACACGGGTGATTCTGCAGATCTTGGAAATCCTGAGCAACCTGCTTGAGCAAATTGCTGAGTTCCTCCAGCATTGTGTGTGTGTGTTGCCTATTGTAATAGATTTTTGAATGAGAATTGTGAGAATGATAGAAATGTATATGTTCATGAATTAGATATACAGATATTCTATTGTTTTGAAGGGAATTACTTACCTACTGCTCCCATGTTGGATCTAAAAGGTTCATACCGGTGTAATTATATAGGAGGCTGGGTTTCTCAATGGAGGTAGGAGGTGTATGTGGGTCTGTAACTGAGACTATATATTGAGGTCGTTTGTAACACAAATTGTACCATTGCTATGGTAATGAGGGTAGGAGGGATCTGTGCATGGAGATACGCAGTTATTTCAGATACACAGTTGTATTTTTTCTATCAATTCCTTATTTTGAGTAAGATAAATCATATTTGTGAATTTAAAACAAACTTTGTTTATGTAGTGCTTTTGAGGATGTCCCAAACATCTTTATAGACAATGGAATATTTTCAGAATTTAGCCATGGTTATAGAAAACATAAAACAATTTACACATAGAAAGCTTCAATTAACTACAGTATAGTGAAATGATATCCATATTGTCTATTTGTATGATGTTCAATGAGATCAGAATTCCCTGGACACCATGGAGAACTTCCTCCTTCTTTCCTCCAAAATGAGATCTGTTTATAATGTCTTCTTGGACAAGCAGATGAGGCCTTGATTTAAATGTCATCAGAAAGACAGCCCTTCCCAGTACACCACTCATTTGTTAATTATTGTTTGACTGCTTGTAAAAAAAATCTGTAAGGAGAAAATGTGTGATTTTATAGTTGTTGTTTATCCTGCCTTGGGACATTTCATAATCAAGAACATGGCCTGGCCTCCACTTCCTCACACACTGGCTATTTTTCGCCTAAAATAAAAAACACAAAATACTCAAAGCCAGCTCTTGGGTAATGGTTTGCTCATGATATTGGTAAACAGTTCATTCCCTGTGGGGAAGCCATTTAATTACCAAACCAATTTCACATGTGCTGCTTAACAAATATCAACATAATGCTTAATAGGTCAAGTGCTTCAGCAATGAGAAAGGATTTTTTTTTCTGCCTTTCTTAGAGCATCGTATGTGCTGGTTACATTAATCGTGATGCATATTAATGGGTTGTGTGAATTAATAGTAAAGTAGGAAATCATTAGGACTGAATCTTGCCCAAATGATATGATCCCTATCTCTGAGTTAGACAGACATGGTTCAAGACCACTCCAGATCCTTAAACACTCTATGGAGAGAATGCTGCTCCTTTAGAGGAGCTGTCATCAAATGAACTACTAAATTAAACCTCTTCACTTCCACTATTTGAAGGAGAGTATAGCTTTACTCTGTCAATAATTTTGACAGATGGAAACAAAAGTGATTTATTTCATTGTCTTATGTGGGAAGTTGCTGGGTGTGAATTGACTGCTGTAATTGCTTGGTTTATAAGAGTGAGCAAGCATGATCAAAAGACCCTTTTATATTGGCCTCTTCAAAAACGTGATGTAGAAGAAGCAATATAAAAATTGTATTGTTTTTACCTCAACATTTGTTGATGTAATATCTGCTGTGAAAAGGAAAGTAAGCTACAGGTTGGAGGATCTAGAAATGTTTGGCCCATAGTGGCTGGGAAGTTACTTGGGAACAAATGGTGGGCATGGGGTCTCCAAGTCTGCCACATCTGACCAACCACCAACCCAGTATCCCCCTGCATAATATTTTCAAAATCTTTTAGCTTTCCTTCAGAAAGGGGAAAGCAATTTGATAGGATATTCTGATTGTAAGGTAAATAATCTTCTTTGTTTGTGAAGGTATTTTGAATTATGTCTGCTCCAACCGAAAACATGAAAATAAATCTGATCCGAAGAGTAATTCCTCTACTGACTCAAAGATGACGCAGATAACTTCCTGTGTGTCTGCAAGTATACACATTGATATCTTTTGTTTGTTTTGGAACACCAATTCGTTATCACACTGCCTAACTGTTCTGCAGGGCTTTGTATGACAAAGTGAGTAAGCAGCCTGTCTACAGCCATCTGGGTTTAGGGTTTATGGAAGTATATGGGAAGAACCTGGCTAACCATCCGTCAATTTTTGTTGCAGAGTTTTGCCTTATTGGGGAATCCCAGGCATGACTGATCTGTTTCCCCAATTTGGAACAACTGTAAAAGGTAAGAAGGACCTTAGGTGCAAATTCACTTCCTACCTCTTTGAAATGCAGACAATACTGCTGGCAACCTTTCCTGATTTTGCTAATTCATTCAGTAGTTTATATTCAACGAAGTGAATTGCCTTTTCCATGTTTAATGAAGTAGTTGCAAATGATCCATTTGAAGCACATGGGTTGCTCAGCTGAGGGTACAAATAATTTTCAGCAGTACATTTTTGTGCAAGCGATGAAGAATAAACCTGAATATATAATTGTTGGCATGCGTAGAACTGACTGCTTATTTGGGGGCGGGGGGTGGGAAATAGTCTGAAAATTTTGGGTTCAAGTCCCGCAAAAATCCCGGCTGACGTTGTAGTTCAAGACTGAGTGCTCCACTGTCAAAGGTGCTGCCTGTCGGATAAGACCTCAAGACTTTGTCTTCTCTCCCGAGTGGATTTAAGAGATTAGGTAACATTATTTTGAAGGAGAGCCAAGGAATTAACCCAATATTTACCCCAATTAATATCTTTAAGAAACGTCACCAATGCTGCTCTTTGTGGCTGTTTTCTGTAATCACGTTGTCTGCAGGCTCTTCACAGGGTTTCAGATTTCGGAAGTAGTTCATTGGCTGTGCTTTTATCTTGGCATTTGTGAAAAGTGCTAGATGAATGCTTATCTTTATTCAAAAAATTAAACAAAAACGATTATAAACATTTATGTAGATCATCTCCTACCCTCAAACACTGGTAGTGTGTAGTGATTTTGTGAATAAAAATAAAACTTTTATTTATAAAACTTCCTTGAGTGTGCCCTAAAGGGAATTGCAATTTGAACTACTTTTCAAGTGTAGGAAAGTACTTGTGATAAAGAAAATGCAGCAGACAATTTGTATTCAGCCAATTTTCATGAACAGAAGGCTGAGAGCCTTCTGTTCAGTGATAGATTTTAGTAATGCTGAGTAAAGATACTCTACGTACCTACTGTCCAGGAGGAGGCAATTTGATCTTTAAAAAAAAGAATGAGGTAATTCTGGATTTTCAGCTTTTGATCCATAGTCTTGCCGCCTTCAAAATAGCAGGACCTTTTATTCCAAAAGAAAGAGCGTTTTTGACCTTTAAAATTTGATTTGAAAGTCAGCCCTTTGTTGGTGCAGCATCGTCTTGCAGCTACACTAGAGCATAGAACGTTGTGCTCAGGTCATTGAAGTGGGACCTCAGACTGCAACCTTCTGTCTCAGCCATGACTGTAATACTATGTTAACTGGGGCCAACACCACAATTTATCACTTAAGTAAGCTATCAAATTTATGAGCATTGACTTTTTACATGTAGATTTACAAATTTACGTTTGTTTTGTAGGTAATGAAAGACTGCAGTTGGGCATTTACTGGAAGTGATAGCACATTGCTGAACTTGCTGCTTCCAGGAGGAGACCCTAACCACTGGAAGTCTGTGACTGAGAGTTTCTGAAGAGGGGTAGGGGAAAAGGCACAAGAGAGAAGGTTGCCGGAGAGCCAGGTTTTTTAAAAGTCCCCATTTGTCAGTGTGGAAATGGAGACCGTTTCCCAAGACTCCCAAATGGAATGCCAGATCTGCTTCAATTACTACAGCCCATGCCGTCGCCCCAAGTTACTCGACTGCAAGCACACCTGCTGCTCTGTCTGCCTTCAGCAGATGAGAAGCAGTCAGAAAGAGCTGACGTGCCCCTGGTGTCGAAGTATCACCAAGCTCTCTCCCAGCCTGTCTGTGTCTCAGCTGCCCGACGACCCGGATGTAATTGCTGTGATCAGCATCCCCAGTGCCTCAGACCGCACCCCAGTCTTCATCAAGCTCCCAAGCACTGGTTGCTACATGGTCCCCCTGACTGTTACCAAGGAGAGCACTCTGTTGCCAGGCGAAGGGGGTTGTCGGCTGTTGCCGGGAAACCAGCGGAAGACTGTGACTGCTGTTTTGATCCCTGGCGAGCAGCAGCACCAGCAGCATCCGTTGCAAAGTGGACCAAGGGAGGATGAGGAAGAGGAGGAGAGCAGAGAAGTTGTGAAGACCTCCACTTGCTCAGGGGTTTGCACTGTACTTCTTGTGGCTTGTGTCCTCCTGTTCCTCCTTGGCATCGTGCTGCACAACATGTCTTGCATATCGAAGCGATTCACTGCTATCTCCTGTGGCTGAAATAAAAAGTGCGAATCTACTATGGGCTTCCAGAATTTACTAGTTTGCAAGAAACCTGGACTATGGAATGAGGAGTGCAGAGCATTTAGTCTCTTGTGGCCCAGGCTTCAGGGCCATGCCGGGTAGCTACGCAAATGCATAAAACTACAAGGAATGATTCATTTCGGAAGTGATGAATACCTATGGTGTAATTTGGGAGATTAAATGAAAACTGTACTTCGGGTGAATTTTGAAGGGGGTTTGTATCTTAGTCCATACATGGAATTAATTTCCATTCATTCTCTTAATATCACATTGTCTTTCTGTATTATTATTAACCATGATCTCCCTTTTAAAGGGTAGTGCAATAATACTATTCATGGTGTAACTTGAATCAATTTCATTTAAGTATTGGTAGGCATAATTTTATACACTGTAAACAAGGCTGCTCTATCAAAACCAAGGCTTTAAATGATGGTAGTTAATTGAGTTGCAACAGTCTTCTAAAAGAATCATGTTTATATTTTTACTACCATCTTGTGAGCAGTGAGGACAGATTTTAAACAAGTGTGCAACTGCTGTCATATAGAATTGTAATTATTTTATTGGGGCTAAACTGTATGGATTTTTTTTAAAGTTTGGATTTTTGGCAAGTTGTGCAATGAAGTTTTTAATGTACTTTGAGGTTTTAAAATCCAGTACATGTACATCTACAGTGACAAAAGGATCAAAGAATTATTGAAGCCAGTCACCATTGGAGACTGTTTATCTTGCATGTGCACAGTTGCTGACAAAAGTGATTAGACTTCTACACTGTTAGCTGGAACTGTACTGGTGGAGTACTTTAGTTTCCAGCTCATTATATGATAGTTCTGCTGTTTAGAAGGTGTTTTGATGTGCCCAGTAGGATATTAATTAAATAGAGACAGTTTTGAATAGTTAACTTTGTGGTGCATTGAATTTTCAGTTTAGTGTGTCAACTACACCATGTGATTTTGCTGTTTAAACCATTCAGCTAGATTTTATTAAAAGCACTTACCTATGAAATTGCAACACTTTAAATTAGGAGAAAATATAAATTAATTCACAGTTCATGATGTGATGTGATGAGCTGCTGCATACCGTTTCATGGTGAGGAAGCACTGAACTTAATGGGATTGTGAAATGCTGGCAGACTTTGATAAGCAATATCATAATGACAGTGTCTGGTGATAGTTAATGTAGAGAAGGCAGAATAATCATTCATGGCTTACAAATACTTGTTTAAAAAATAGTTATGAATGGAGCTTGGATAAGCTATGATGGCATAATTGTTAAAGTTGCTTCTGATTTATATGTGGAGTATAATTGCCTGTATTGTACATTTTTTTCTTATTTTTAACTAGAGATTGAAATACTATTGTCCAACATTTTACTTTGCTTCTCCTTCCAGTTTTGTAAATACTGAAAATGAAATACTGAACTTAAAAGTATTTTAACCAAATATCAAGTGATTTCTGTACTTTATTTCTGTTTAATTTTGTGAATGTTTTAACATAATGCTTTAATCATGGACTCAAAAGGGAACAGGGCTTACACCAGTTCAGCTGACAGAAGTCGAACATATCTTTTTCCCTTAGAAAGCAACACTGGTTAATTCTATGACTATTGGGAAATCTGACATAATGTCACACTTTTCTGCTGGTCAGGCAGCATCTATGGAGAGAGAAAGAGTTAACATTTCATGTCAATGTTCTTGTATCAGAACAAAAAAAAATTGCTTCTCTTTTCACAGGTGTTAGGTGACCTGCTGTTTCCAAACACTAGTTAATAGACTGGTAACATGCCTCAACTAATATCCCATGATCACTGTTGCCTACGCATGCTAATAAATGGTTTTGTCTTTTCATAGATTATTTAATTTACAGATCCATCTTTGTGCCTAAGTATATAGGGGTATTTGAACTGTTGGTGTGTGCACATACCTGTGATAATCTACAAAAGTAGAAGTTGGAAGAGATGGTGAATCTGCTGTTTATAAGTTGCTGATCATTGTCTTTGTGCTTGTTCTTTTGTAGAATAAAATATTGCATGGTGCTGCAATAGAGTATTTTTTCCTCACTGATATTTTTATGATAGTGTTCTGAACCTGCCTGTTGTTTGTATGTGTTCATGTTAGTTTAATGATGATTGTAAGGCGTTCATTCCTATAATTTGAAATGGACCACTGTACTGTGACTCTGGTTGTATTGACAACATTATTCAACAGTTTATAATAAACTTCGTAAATATTATCCAAGTCGCTCATTTGAGAAACATACTCTTGAGGGGAAACTTCTTCACTCAGAGGGTCATGAGAGTGTGGAATGAGCTGCCAGCACAGATGGTGCATGCGAGCTCAATTTCAACGTTTAAGAGAAGTTTGAATAGGTACATGGATGGCAGGGGTATGGAGGGCTATGGTATGGTCCCAGTGCAGGTTGATGGGAGTAGGCAGTTTAAATGTTTCTGGCATGGACTAGATGGGCCAAAGGACCTGCTTCTCTATGACTCTTAAGGATCATTTCTGAGCAATAATAATTGCCCAATTGATTCTATTCTTCTGCAGCTATGCAAAAGATGTTATTACTTACCTCTCATTGGCTGAGATCTTGTGACCAGCAGCGAAGTTGCTTTCTGTTGACAGAGATGTGAGAATGCAGATGCTGGAATCTGGAGTAACAAGCAACCTGCTGATGGAATGCAGCAGGTCGAGCAGCATGTTTCTGATTCAGTGCTTCCACACAAAATGTCAACAATTCCTTTCCTCTACCCTCCACCCCACAGATGCTGCTTGGTTGGCCGAATTTCTCCAGCAGATTGTTTGTTGCTCCCTTCCTGTCTGTCAGCCAGGCAGCTATTCAATAGGATCACTGGCATCTATTCCCTGAGCTGCCAATCACATTAAAGAATTTTAACAGGGACTAAGCCTTGAAGGATAAAACTCAATTTGTCATAATTTTTTGAATTTTTATAAGGTGTTGAATAAAAATTGAAACATAGCCAGACATTCAGATCTGCAAGCTGAAGTATCATAAATTAGCTTCTTTAAAGTTATTTTAAAGTCTAATATATTTCAAACTATTTATGAGGGAATTACATTGCACATATAAATTGTTTTTTTGAGGGTGAAAGAACGTACTAAGCAGTAATTATGATTAGGTTCTATATTTGAATTAGTCATTCGTCATGCTGAACATTCAGAATTAGGTTTATTATCACTGACATAGGTTGTAGAACTTGTTTTATGGCAGCAGTACAGTAGGTAAAAATGTTACACTAAGAATATATACACAATAAATATAGTGCAAATAGAGAGCAAAATATTGAGGTAGTGTTCATGGGTTAATGGACTGTTCAGAAATCTAATGACACAGGAGAAGAAGCTATTCCTAAAATGTTGAGAACATCCCTTTTCAGGTTCCTGTACCCTCCTCCCTGCTGGTCATAATGAGAAAAGAGCATGTCCTGGATGGTGAGGGCCCTTCATGATCGATGCCACCTTCTTAAAGCATCATCTTTTGAAGATATCCTTGATGTTGTGGAGGCTAGTGTCCTGAATGGAGATAGCTGAGTCCACAATCCTGTGTATTGGAGCCTCCATACCAGACGGGGTAGAGATTTGCCGGAATCATCATCAACAGACCAAACACCTCAACCCCCTAATGAAGTATAACTGCTGGCATGCCTTCATCATAATTGCATCAATATATTGGACTCTGGATCGATCCTCTGACATAATGATGCTCAGGAACTTGAAATTGCTCAACTTTTCCACAGCTGATACCTAGAGGTGTGTTTTTTCAGACTTCCCCGTCCTGACATCCACAATCAATTCCTTGGTCTTTCTGACGTTGAATAGCAGGTTGTTGTTGCAACACCACTCAACCAGCCGATCTACAGTACTGTGCAAAAATCTTATACAGTATATATGTGCCTATAGCCAGGGTGCCTAATACCTTTGCATAGTATAGTCGTAATTTTATCAATTTCACTGTACTGCCGCTGCAATAGGAAAAAAACAACTTTCATGACATGAGTGATGATAAACTTGATTCTGACATGCATCGCTATTGTGGACTGAGAGTTGGAGGAGGCAGGGAGAGGGAAGTATGGTTGGGGGAGAAAAGCAAGGGAGAGGGAAGGGAGCGGGAAGCACCAGAGAGGTGTTCTGGAATGATCGATAAACTAATTGTTTGGAATCAAATGACCTTCTCTGGTGTCTCAGGGCTGGGTGTATCTGTGCCCGTGCCACCCCCTAACCCTGGCACTCCTCAGCCATGTGTTCCGCATCACTCCCATATTGCTCCACCCTCGCCATTCCCAACATCCTTTGCTCCCGCCAGATTTACAAACGTGCTTTCTGCTCCATGTTGACAAATACAGTCCTGTGCAGGTTAGCTACATATATGTGTCTGAGACTTTTGCACAGTACTGTATCTTGCTCTTCACCAAAGGCATACCCTCAAGATGTGTTTTGTTATCTACCTATGTTCTAACAGCACCTCATGTACCTGTAACTTCCACTACTAAGAAGGACTACGGCCAAATCACGAAACAGAGTAATGTGCAGGTCCTTCTCCCAGTTGCACATCAACTTGACTTGGAAGAACATTGCCATCCATTCGTCATTGCTGAGTCTAAATGCTGAAACTACACCAAACGTCACTATGGTTGTACTTGCACTAGAAGGCTCAATGTGGTTGATCACTTCTGCCTTAAAGGCAATCATGGATGAGGTGTAAGTACTGGCCTTGACAATGTTACCAACATTTGTTAATGGATTTAAAACTGCGCAGTGAAGATGCTATTTTCAGAGTAACTCACAGTTGTGCTTGAAACGGGAAAGTAGAGGAGTGCACAACTTGCATCAGGTGGATGAGGGCAAAATAAGTATTGCATTTAGTGACTTTAATGCATTTTATCACAATACCCCAAAGAGTGAAAAAAGCCAATGAAGTACTTCTTCATAATGTGGTAATTTCTAATACATTCTATTTCAGTGACAGCATTCAGGAACCATTTATATGGTGTGAGGAAGACAGTAACTTCTCCATCATTACAACCACAAAATTCAGTTTCTAGTATACTGCAATTCTGTGGAAGGGAGCTCCATCAGGTGTTTGATGGAAGAAGATTTTTGAGGTACTAAATCCATAATAATTTTTTTTTGTTCTGAACACAGAATTATGATTATGAAGACACGTAGTCCTCTTTTATTGTCATTTAGTAAAGCATGCATTAAGAAATGATACATTATTTCCTCCATACTCATTATTCAACATACAGTACAAAGTCACGCAGCCTATATTGAGAAGGAAATTATGACTGGTCTTTGTACAGTGGGGAATGCAAGCAAATTCAATGGAAACTGGGTTCTTTACCTACTTTAATGATTGTTATAGGCATCATGCTAAAAATTTTAACAAATTCTTGTGGAGTTTGCAGTACTGTGCAAAGGTCTTAGGCTCATATATATAGCTAAGGTGCCTAAGACTTTTGCACAGTACTGTATTTGTCAACATGGAGTGACAAGCAAGTTTATAAATCTGGTGGGAGCAAAGGATGTTAGAATAGTGAGGGTGGAACACTGCAGGAGGGGTGGCACAGGTGCAAACACACCCAGCCCTGAGACACCAGGCAAGGTAATTTGATTCCAAACAATTGGTTTATTACTCATTAAAGAATGTCTTTCTGGTGCTTTCTGCTCCCTACCCTTTTTTCCTCTTTTCCCCACCATGATTCCCCTCTCCTTATCCCTTTCCCACTCTCAGTCCATAATAGAATCAGAATTGGGTTTATCGTCACTCACATTGTCATGAAATTTGTTTTTTTTTGTGGCAGCAGTACAGTGCAATATATAAAATTGCCACAGCACTGTGCAAAAGTCTTAGGCACCCAGCTACATGGACTTTTGCACAGTAGTGTATTTTAGTGGTGAAAGAAAATTTTTAAAAAAAGCCAGAATCTTTTCATATTTAATTGTGTGCGAATAAATATAATGATTTTCACCAACTCTCACGACAGCTGCTGAATTAAAAATAGGGATGGGAAAATTCTAACAGTACATCTTTTTCTCTATAGCATGCCCTGTGAATCAAGAGTTTTCAGTCTTATTTTGAAATACATTATTGATTTCTCCATCTTCATGCACAAATGGTTTGAATATACATCAAATGGCATAAATACAGTATGCAATATATGCATTCTATTAAGAGTTATAAAATGGGGTAATGCCCACCTTTGCTTTTTCATTAGCTATGGGTTTTCTCCATAATAGTTTCAAGTTCTTATCTGTATTCAGTCCATTGACTGCATTTCTGTTCTCACCCATTTTCTTCCCTTCCAGAGTAAGGACAGAATTCCTTTTTGTCGTCACTTTCCACCCATCAAACTCAATTTTAATGAATTATCCTCTATAATTTTCATCATCCTCAATGAGATACTCTTTCCTTGCCTTTTCAGAAGTCCAAAGGGACTATTCTCTGTAAAAGTCTCTGGTCAACTCTTCCATCTCCACCCATTCCTCCTCATACAGTGATGGTAGAAGATTAAATACACCTATCTCTTCTTCTACCTCCACCATAAATCACCTCCTCCTCCTTCAATCTACCCCCCCCCCCGCCCCCAGTTCAGAGAGCGATCATTCCTGGTGATACTGTGATTTTGCTTGTACATTTTTCGGTCTAATGCTGTGGTGAGCCAGAGTGTATTCATTCAGTCTGTAAGGATGTGCCTGAGCTTTCAGTTGCTTGTCACTTTAATTCTCCATTCCACTGTTTGTATTTGGTTTCTCAGCTTGTTCATTACAGTCCAAAATCATGTTGAGGCATGGACTCTCTGCTTGGCATGCTATAGCACTCAGGATTTAAAGCTGAATTCAATAATTTTAGATGTTCAGCCTTTCCAGTTTGTATTAGATCTGGCTGTATGTTTTGTTCTGTATCTTGTAACTCAATTATTTTGTTTTGTTTTTCTTCTATTCTCGTTCATCTGTCTTCTTGCTTCCTCAGGGCAGATCAGCTGTAGTTATTGTGTTTTCAACACCCTGTCTCACCAATATCACCTGTTCATCCAGTCTCTGTTTATCCCTGCCCCATGAGAAGCAACACTGTTTTCTATTCCATTCCCTCTTCTCTGCAACTCAAAACATGTTTGTTTTTCTACCATTTCCTTGCTCTGAAGAGAGGCCATTAACATTAACTATGTGATGACTGTTTTCTTCAGAATTCCTCAGATTATTTTTAACTCACTCTGTGAGGTGTGTGAGGATTTGCACATGAATTCCAGCATTTCCACATTGAAATCTGTAGAAATCCTCTTAAATTTCAGTCGTCTTTGAGGAGCATTGATCCAAGTGATAACTTGATGGTTGCAGAGCAAGATGTCATAGCTACGAGAAATTCTCTAGATTTCACCTGGGTACCCTCCAACCTGATGGCATGAATATTGATTTCTCTTTCTGATTAAGAAAAATTCCTTAACCCTCCCCTCATCTTCTTTTCCAGACTCTGGCCTCTTATATCTTCTCACCTGCCCATCACCACCCCCTGGGTCCCCTCCTTCCCTTTCTCCTATGGTTCACTCTCATCTCCTATCAGATTCCTTCCTCTCCAGTCCTTTACCTTTCAAACCCACCTAGCTTCACCTATCACCTTCTAGCCATCCTCCTTCGCCTCCCCTCTCCCTCTTCCCACCTTTTTATTCTGGTATCTTTCCCCTGCTGAGTTCCTCCAGCATTTTGTGTGTGTTGCTTAAGATGTCAGAGCTCCCAGCTGAAAATTAACCAGAACTGTTGGGCTCACTCATAGTTTGTTTCTTCTAATTAACAAGTCCTAATTAACAGGTGGGAAACTGTCCAAAGATTTTGCTAGTTCTACAAAAATATGTTAACATTTCACTTGGTGTCCTGAAGCTGCATAGAAATAACGCTACATATATTTGTGAAAAGGACCTAAAGTATGAGCCAACATCAAGTATTGGGGTGGTTCAATGATTATACTCTTTCAATCAGAATAATGTTTTCGCCCCACCCAGGCTTTAATGTAATAGCGGAGAAGGGGTGGAGTGATATGACTTGGGAGCAAATATAAACTTTGACCCTGTCTGCTTGTCAGAAAGTAAATTGCCTCCAGGCGTCTTTTCAAAGGATAAGGAGAATTTTTGAGTGACATTCTTCTTTAAACACCTGAAATGTTATCACCATTGCATGCACATTTGCTACTGTATTTGTCTGCGAAAACTACCCGAAACATATTGCACTTCAAGTTCAACAGGCCAGGTAGCATCTCTAGGAAGAGGTATAGTCGACGTTTCTGGCGGAGACCCTTCGTCAGGACTAACTGAAAGAAGAGATAGTAAGAGATTTGAGAGGGGGAGGGGGAGATCTGAAATGATAGGAGAAGACAGGAGGGGGCGGATGGAGTCAAGAGTTGGACGGTTGATTGGCGAAAATCCTTTTTGCCAATCAACTGTCCAGCTCTTGGCTCCATCCCTCCAGCTCCTGTCTTCTCCTATCATTTCAGATCTCCCCCTCCCCCTCCCACTTTCAAATCTCTTACTAGCTCTTCTTTCAGTTAGTCCTGACGAAGGGTCTCGGCCAGAAACGTCGAATGTACCTCTTTCTAGAGATGCCGCCTGGCCTGCTGCGTTCACCAGCAACTTTGATGTGTGTTGCTTGAATTCCCAGCATCTGCATATTTCCTCGTGTTTGCTCTTGAAATTCATTGTCTTTTGAGCACTTGGATATCCAGAGGCTCAGGAAGGTGTTATAATAATGAATAGCTTCTCTTGTGCCCCGCTGGCCAAAGACAAATGATGTCATTTGAACAGCGTTCTTTATAGGAATATCTTTTTAATTTGAAGAACTATCCAAATTTTGTACAAGGCTTTGAGCTTAAGTTCTTCAGCATCACCTGCAAGTCTTGACGAGACTTTGTTTTGCAACTCACCTGAGAACAAGCCACGTGAGTAGGTTTAGCTTCCTGAACAAAAACTTAATGGGGCATTTGATAGATGACGCCATTGTTAATGTAACACCCCTTTGCTTATCGCTGGAATGTCAAATTAGAACTTTTTGTGCTCGGGTGTGTATAATGAACCCACAATGTTTTGAATTGGAGGGAAGAAAGCTATCGAAGCCATTGCTAGCATTAAGCCTGCATTATTACCAGTTAGTTCACAAAGTGAAATAACTGTAATAACATCTTCTAGTTCGTGTGATAAGCAAGACAAAAACATTCTGTTCTTTCTATAGGGCACAAAAAGCATAAGTAAATGTCACATGCATCACAAATTCCTTGTTTGGAACCGCTGCTTTGTAAAGGATTTCTGAAAGATAGTGTCTTACAAAGTGTGACTGTAAGATCATGGGCAATATCAGATGTATGCTTCCTAGTCTTTTGATCAGAGGAATACAATGTTATGAGCTGCCTTGATTGTTTTTTTAAAAGTCCAGTGTTTCTGGGGAAAAAAGCTATTAACTTTATCGCTACGGCTGGGAGGCTTACTTGATTGCAGTTTATTCCATCAGTGATAGCAATCACTCATTGCCGAGTCACAAGGTTGTCGGCTGGGTCATGCTCCAGAGATTTAAATTCAAACATTTAGACTTGCGTTCACTGCTCCTTGCTCTCTGGCAGATTCCCGGGGTCAGGAGTAACAGCTTCCACCTGAGTTCTGCTGGTCCTGAGATGGCAAATGAGCACCAGATGAAACTTGTAGATCTGGCATAAGTGATGATTGACAAGATGGGTCGACAGGTGATTTGGGCTGTTGATTCCAGCATATGCTCTCATTTCCTGTATGCTCCCATCACACTAACTCAAAGAGTACACGTGGCATCTTCCTGAATGCTTCTCATCTGCTTGATGGCCTTCAGAGCTGGACTCGTTGCATTTTTTAAGGGGGGGGGGGTTTGAGGATATCATTAAAGTGTTCGTTCTGCCCTTCTGTAGATTGTTTCCTGTGGTAGAGTTCTGAACTGAGGGAGACAGACAATTGTAACCAACCCTGTACACCAGAATTCACTGCAAAGTGGGCCTCAATACTGAAGATTTTGATCTGAGGGGAGTTAATATTAGGTCCGTCTCCTCCCAATGAATGTGGAGGATTTTGGAAATAGCATCAGGATGCAGAATAATATTGGCCCTTCCCTGATGCCAATTTAAACTGTGCATCTATTTGCATGTGGTCTATATCAGTTTGCTTTCTAAAGGGAATAGAAGGGTTAAAATGAATTAATACACAAAAGAACAGTGGAGCTATCCACAAATCCTGGTCAATTTTTAAAGCCAGATCAAAGTTACAGAAGCAAGTTATCTAGTCAATATCCCATTATGGGTGCAGCCAGCAACAGGCTGTTCTTGCCACCATCTCAATGCCGACCCTGATACCTACTTGTACTAATCCTACTTCTCTGCATTAATTCTATCTCTCTGTGCCCTGCTCATTCAAGTTCCTGTCCTGACACCTCCTAAACGTTGTTACCATTCTTGCCTCTATCACCTCCTTTGGCAGCTCATTTCAGATGAATAAAAGTCGATGTTTAGGGCCGAGACCACTCAACAGGACTGGAAAAGAAGGGGGAAAGAATGTTGGGGGAGGGGAAGGAGTACAAGCTAGAAGGTGATAGGTGAAACCAAGTGGGCTAAGGGGGGTGGATAAGTGGAAAAGACAAATGGGTGGAGAACAAGGAACCTGACAGGAGAGGAGAGTGAATCATGGGAGAAAAGGAACAAGGAGGAGCACCAGTAGTGGTGATAGGCAGGTGAGGAGAAGAGGTAAGAGGCCAGAGTGGGAAAATGAAGAAGAGGGTAGGGGAGGGGGAAGAATTACTGTAAGTTGGAGAAATTGACGTTCATGCCATCAGATTGGAAGATGAGGCGTTGCTCCTCCAACCTGAGAGTGGCCTCATCGTGGCAGAAGAGGAGACTATGGAATGTCAAGTTGGAATGGGAATTGGGATAGGAATTAATGGAAATTCAGCTTTTTGTGCATGGAGCTGAGGTGCTTGATAAAGCAGTCTAGGTAGCCTCCAACCTGACTGCATAAACATCAATTTGTCCAGCTCCCAGCAACAAATTTCAATTCTTATTCCACTTATCGCCTCTCAGCTTTTTACTTCATGCCCCTCCCCCACCCACCTGGCTTCATCTAGCACAATCTACATTGTTCTTCCCCTCTCCCCACTCTTATATTCTGGCACCGTTCCCCTTCATTTCCAGTCTTGATGAAGGGTCTCAGCCCAAAATGTCAACTGTTCACTCATTTCCACAGATGTTGCTTGACCTGCTAAGTTCCATCCAGCCTTTTGTGTATGGTGCTCTGGATTTCCAGCATCTGCAGGATCTCTTGTGTTTATGAGCACATTTCAGATACCAGCCATTCTATGCATGAAACATTTGCCTCTCAGATCCTCTTTATACTTCCTCCTGACCTTACACCACTGCCTTCAGACACCTTTCAGAATCAGAATCAGGTTTAATATCACTGGCATGTGTTGTGAGTTTTTTTTGATTTGCAGTAGTAGTACTTTGCAATACACAGTAATAAATTACAATAAATATGCATAAAACTCACTTAAATTAAATAAGTATTGCAAAAAAAGAGGGAAAAATACTGAGGAAATGTGATGGTGGTGAGGAAGAAGCCATTCCTGAAACATTGCATATGTGTCTTTAGGCACTTGTATCTCCTCCATGATGGTAGCAATGGCATTTCCTGGGAGATATGGGTCCTTAATGAAGGATGCTGTCTTTTTGAGGTTTTGGCTTTTGAAGGTATCCTGGATGCTGGGGAAGCTATTACCCATGATGGAGCTGGCTGAGTTTTCAACTTTTTGCAGCTTTTTTCTGATCCTGTGTAGTGGTCCCTCCATACCAGATGGCGATGCAACAAGTTAGAATGCTCTCCATGGTACACCTGTAGAAATTTGCTACAGTCTTTGGTGACATACCAATACTCCGAACAGAATGTACAACACTGTCTTGCAATCTTTGTAATTCAAAGTTTAAAGTTCAAAGTAAATTTATTATCAAAGTACATATATGTCACCATATACAACCCTGAGATTCACTTTCTCGTGGGCATACTCAATAAATCGATAATGGAATAAATGCCATAATAGAGTCAATGCAAGACCTCGCCAACTGGGGCGCTCAACCAGTGTGCAAAAGACAACAAACTGTGCAAGTACAAGAAGGAATAAATAAGCAATAAATATCGAGAACATGAGATGAAGAGTCCTTGAAAGTAAGTCCATAGGTTGTGGGAACAGTTCAATGATGGGGAAAATGATACTGATTGAAGAGTCAAGAGTCGGATGTGAGGGGTAATAACTGATCTTGAACCTGGTCGTGCGAGTTCTGAAGTTCCCGTACTCTCTTCCAGATGGCAGCAGTGAGAAAAGAGCATGACCTGGGTGGTGGGGGTCCCAGATGATGGATGCTGCTTTCCTGTGACAACACTTTGTGTGGATGTGCACAATGGTGGGGAGGATTTTACCTGTGATGGACTGGGCTGTCCAAGGGCATTGGTGTTTACACACCAGGCTGTGGTGCAGCCAATCAATATACTCGCCACTGTACATCTATAGAAGTTTGTCAAAGTTTTAGATGTCATGCTAAATCTCAGCAAACTCCTGAGGAAGTAGAGTACTGCCGTGCTTTCTTTACAATTGTATTTATGTTTTGGGTCTGGGACAAGACCTCTGAAAAGTAACACCCAGGAATTTAAAGTTGCTAACCCTCTCCACCTCTGATCCCCTATTGAGGACTAGTTCATGGATTGCTGGTTTTCCTCTCCTGAAGTCTATAATCAGCTTTTTGGTCTTGCTGACATTGATTTTCAACGTCCCTCCTAAATGCTGATTCTTCACCACCGTTGATTCGCCCAACCTACGTAAGCTCCTAAGGAAGTAAAGATGCTTCATGATTGCACTTATGTGTGGGCCCAGGACAGGTCCTCCAAAATAATCACATTGAGGAGTTATAGTTGCTGACCTTCTCCACTTCTGATCCTCTGATGAGGACTGGCTCATGGACCTCTGGTTTCCTCCTCCTGAAGTCAATAATCAGCTTCTTGATCTTTCTGACATTGAGTAAAGAGTTGTTATGGCAATACTCAGCCAGATTTTCAGTCTACCTTCTATACAGTGATTTATCACCACCTTTGATTTAACCTACAACAGTGGTGGTATGATTGCATCAATATGTCGAACTTCAGAGATAGACCTTCAGAGATATTGACACTGAGGAACTTGAACTGGCTTACCTTTTCCACTGCTAATCCTTCGGTAATGACTGGTGTGTGTTCCCTCGACTTCTACTGGAGTTCTTTGAGGGTATAATGAGCGTAGTGAATAGAGGGGAACAGATGGACATCATTTACTTGGATTTCCAGAAGGCGTTCGATAATATGTCACATAAAAGACATCCATAAGATAGATTGCATAGAGTTGGGGGTGATGTATCAGCATGGATATAGGATTGGTTAACTAATAGAAAGCAGAGAGCTGGGATACTCCATGATTGGCAATTAGTGATGAGCGATGTACTGCAGGGTTCGGTGCTGGGTCCACATCTGTTCACAACATAAGTTAACGATCTGGAAGAGGGGACCGAGTGTAGTGTATCTAAGTTTGCTGATGACACTAAGTTGAGTGGAAAAACAAATTATGCAGAAGATTCAGAGAGTCTGCAGAGAGATATAGATAGGTTAAGTGAGTGGGGAAGGGTCTGGCAGATGGAGTACAATGTTGGTCAATGCAAGGTCACCCACTTTGGAAGGAAAAATGAAAGAGCAGATTATTATTTAAATGGTAAAAAAGTTGCAGCAGGGACTTGGGAGCGCTTGTTCATGAATCGCAGAAGGTTGGTTTGCAGGTGCAGCAGGCTATCAAGAAGGCGAATGGAATGTTGACCTTCATTGTTAGAAGAATTGAATTTAAGAGCAAGGAGGTTATGCTGCAACTGTACAGGGTACTGGTGAGGCCACACCTGGAGTACTGTGTGCAGTTCTGGTCTCCTTACTTGAAGAAGGATATACTGGCTTTGGAGGTGGTGCGGAGGAGATTCATCAGGTTGATTCCAGAGATGAGGGGGTTAGACTATGAGGAGAGATTGAGTCACCTGGGACTGAACTCGCTGGAATTCAGAGGAATGAGAGGAGATCTTATAGAAACATATAAAATTATGAAAGGGATAGATAAGATAGAGACAGGAATGTTGTTTCCATTGGTAGTTGAGACATGAACTAGTGGACATAGCCTCAAGATTCGGGGGGAGTAGATTTAGGACGGAAATGAGGAGGAACTGCTTTTCCCAGAGGGTGGTGAATCTGTGGAATTCTCTTCCCAGTGGACGCTACCTCAGTAAATATATTTTAGACGAGGTTGGATAGAGTTTGGCATAGTAGGGGAATTAAGGGTTATGGGGAAAAGGCAGTGAGGTGGAGATGAGTCTATGGCCAGATCAGCCATGATCTTATTGAATATTGGAGCAGGTTTGAGGGGCCAGATGGCCTACTCCTGCTCCTATTTCTTATGTTCTCCTTCCTGAAGTCCGCAGTCAATTCCTCAGTCTTTCTGACGTTGAGTGCAAGGATGTTGATGTAACACCACTCAACCAGCTGATCTGTCTCGCTCCTGTACACCACCTCGCCACCATCTGAAATTCTGTCAACAACAGTGGTGTCATTGGCAAATTTATAGATGGCATTTGAGCTGCGCCTAGCTGTGCAGGTGTGGGTGTAGAGAGAGTAGAGCAGTGGGGTAAGCATGCATCCTTGAGACGCACCAGCGTTCATTGTCAGCGAGGAGGAGATGTTACCTCTGATCTACATTGACTGTGGTCTCCTGCTGAGAAGTCAAGGGTCCATTTGCAGAGAGAGATACAGAAGGCCAGGTTTTGGACTTGGTTGATTAGAACTGAGGGTATGATTGTGTTGAATGCTGAGCTACAATCAGTAAACAGCAGCCTGCTTTAGACACAGGTATGCATTGCTTAATGTCCACGATACGTTCTGTGAAATCGGACGTTACGTGATTTGGACGTCATGCGAACACCATATTATATACTTAGCAAACCTATGTGGAGTACTGTAGTGTACCTGTATTGACTAAATAGCCAAGAACTTACACTAAAACTTTATGCTGTACACTATAATACATACATACACTATAATTTTTTATTTCATTTTAACCTTTTAAATTTTTTTCACTTTTTATGTAAACACTTTCTTAGCCCATATTTATCAAAGATGATCAGGATCATCCACGTCACTGTTCTCAACTTCCTCATAGTGTTCTACTGGAAGAGTTTCATAGAAACCATAGAACCATAGAAACCACAGCACAGAAACAGGCCTTTTGGTCCTTCTTGGCTGTGCCAAACCATTTTCTGCCTAGTCCCACTGACCTATCGAACCATAGAAACTACAGCACAGAAACAGGCCTTTTGGTCCTTCTTGGCTGTGCCGAACCATTTTCTACCTAGTCCCACTGACCTATCAGGTTGAATAACCTGCGTTTGGAAGCCATGATGCACTTTACGGTAGTATTTTCGAAAGAAAATTAAACAGAGAGATAACGTTACTACATTCGAGACGCGCGATATATGAGATTGGTTACGTCTGCCACGTCACGTTCTCCGATCGGGACTACGGACATATATGCGATCGGACATTGTCCGCGTGGACGTTAAGTAGCGCACACCTGTATTGCTATTGTCCAGATGATCTAAGGTCAAGTGGAGAGCCAGTGAGATTTCATCCTCTGTAGACTTATTGTGGCGGTAGGCAAATTGCAGCTTGCTTAGACAGGAGTTGATTCTAGCCATGACCAACCACTCAAAGCACTTCATCACAGTAGATGTGAGTGCAACTGGGCGATAGTCATTGAGGCAGCTCACCCTGCTCTTCTTTGTCTTTGGTGTGATTGTTACCCTTTTGAAGCGAGTGGGGATCTCCAACAGCGGATGGCAGTGAAAGATTGAAGATGTCCTTGACCACTCCCGCCAGTTGGTTGCCACAGGTTTTCAGTATCCTGTTGAAACATGTTCTGACGTCAACTTCTGGGACAGAGATCACGGGGTCACCAGATGTTGGAAGGATTCTCGCAGTTGTAGTTTTATTCTTTCTTGACTCACCTGGAAGTGAAGCATCACAGACATTTATGATGTTAGGTTTGGCCTCGTAGGAAGTACTGGCCTGCAAACGCTGCCAGAACTTTCGTACATCCCAGTCCATCTCTAACTTCAATCAGAGTTGTTCTTCTCACTCTTAAAACAGCCTTCCATAGGTCATACTTTGCAAGGTGCTGGATCACTAGTCCTGAATGTCATCTAATGAAGTACAACACTTCTACTCTCTCCCCATTCCCCTTGATACTATTTGTTCTGGGCTTATCTAACTTACCTATATTATTTAGCTAAACAACTTCTTAAGTGTGTTTAGTAGTTTAGACTTTATAGTTCAAATGTTCAATGTCCAAAGTAAATTAATTATCAAAAATTATGTCACCATAAACAACCCTGCGATTGGTTTTCTTGTGGGCATTCACAGTTAATACAAGTGGAACACAATAGAATCAATGGAAGACTGTGCGTGACAAGTCAGACAAACAACCAATGTGTGAAAGACAACAAACTGTGCAAATATAAAACAAAACAATAAAATTCACCATCATGAGGGGATAAAGACTCCTTGAAAGTGAGTGAGTCCATAGACTGTGGGGACAGTTCAGTATTGGGGTAAGGGAAGTTGAGTGATATAATCTCCTCTCTTCAAGAGTCTGATGGTTGAGGGGTAATGACAGTTACTGAACCTGCTGGTGTGGGTCCTGAGGCTCCTGTACCTTCTTGCTGATCATAGCAGCGAGAAGAGAGCGTGGCCTGGATTGTGATAGCCCTGTGATATAGGAAATTGTGCAGGTTCACCACCTCCAAGTGAAGTAATTTCTCCTCATCTCAGTTCTATATACTGAGCCTTTGTTGTTTGAGGCATTTGGGCCTGGACTTGCTCCACCTACATTTTGTTTCTGGTGACTGGTGTGACAGAATAGCCTGCTCCTTTCCACATCAACACTTCTCAAGCTGGCACCATTTAAATAATACACTGCCTTTTTAAACTATTCTCGGCCATCCAGTAGGGTACAAGTATCGATTATAATCCATGTTTCAGTGACAAGCTCTGCCATCTTCATCAGGGATGATGCCTGGGCATGTCAAGTACAGTGGAATTCATATCCCCTGTAGTTCATCCCTCCTGATTGGTTAGTCCTCATCCAATCAGGTATCCGCTCTTCCACCTTGCTTACAATGAAATTCCAGTTGTTACTTAAAGCGAGACCTTTGTCTGGATTTAAAACAAAATAAAATAGTTTTTGTAATGATGTTCCCAAGTCCATCAGTTTGTCGTTAAAAAAAGTCTGATTCAGCAATCCCTCTTGGGAGAAAATCCTTACCTGTTTTTGCCTATATGTGACTCCAGAACCGTATGACTCTTGAAGTAACTCCACCTGTTCAGTACAATAATGGATGAGCAATAAATGGTAACGTTGCCAGCAAAGACCACATCCTGCAAGGTAGATAAAGACTACGGCATGTCCTGAGGTTGTGAAAGGTGTTGCAGTTAGTGGAAGGCAAGACCTTCTTTCTAACCTTTATCATGAGAAAAGTGTGTAACAGCCTTTCTAATCATTTTGATAGAATTTCTAAAAACAACATTTAAATTCTTTAAAAATGTTATCGAGATACACTGAGCAACCCCTGATTTAACCCTTGCCTCATCATGGGACAGTTAACAATGACCAATTAACCTACAAACTGGTATACCTTTTGGACTGTGGGAGGAAACCCACGCAGTCACGGGGAGAATGTACAAACTCCTTACAGAGAATGGCAGGAATTGAACCTGGATCGCCTGTACTGTAGAGCGTTGTGCTAACCACTACACTACAATACCACCTATTTTTGATTACTCATAAGTGAAAGAGAAAAATGTTATTAGAATAAGGGGGGTGCTGTTGTAGTCTGGCGCACTGACCTCTACCTTGCTGGGGCACAGTGACAACTCGCGGATACCTCCTCTTATTTACTCCTCGATCGTGACCCCACTAAGGAGCACCAGGCCATTGGCTCCCACATTATCACTGACTTTATCCGCTCAGGGGATCTCCCATCCACTGCTACCAACCTTATAGTTCCCACACCCCGCACTTCCCGTTTCTACCTCCTACCCAAGATCCACAAACCTGCCTGTCCTGGCAGACCTATTGTCTCAGCTTGCTCCTGCCCCACCGAACTCATTTCTGCATACCTCAGCACTATTTTATCCCCCCCTTGTTCAATCCCTTCATACCTATGTCCGTGATACTTCTCATGTTCTGAAACTTTTCGATGATTTTAAGTTCCCTGGCCCCCACCGCTTTATTTTCACCATGGATGTCCAGTCCCCGTATACTTCCATCCCCCACCAGGGAGGTCTCAAAGCTCTCCGCTTCTTTTTGGATTCCAGACCTAACCAGTTCCCCTCTACCACCACTCTGCTCCGTCTAGCGGAATTAGTCCTTACTATTAATAATTTCTCCTTTGGCTCCTCCCACTTCCTCCAAACTAAAGGTGTAGCCATGGGCACCCGTATGGGTCCTAGCTATGCCTGCCTTTTTGTTGGTTTTGTGGAACAATCTACAAAGCTTGTATGTTCCAAACCTATTCTGGTATCTGCCCCCCACTTTTCCTTTGCTACATCGACGACTGCATTGGCGCTGCTTCCTGCACGCATGCTGAGCTCATTGACTTCATTAACTTTGCCTCCAACTTTCACCTTGTCCTCAAGTTTACCTGGTCCATTTCCGACACCTCCCTCCCCTTTCTAGATCTTTCTGTCTCTGTCTCTGGAGACAGCTTATCTACTGATGTCTAGTATAAGCCTACTGACTCTCACAGCTATCTGGACTATTCCTCTTCTCACCCTATCTCTTACAAAAATGCCATCCCCTTCTCGCATTTCCTCCGTTTCCGCTGCATCTGCTCTCAGGATGAGGCTTTTCATTCCAGGACGAGGGAGATGTTTTCCTTTCTTAAAGAAAGGGGCTTCCCTTCCTCCACCATCAACTCTGCTCTCAAACGCATCTCCCCCATTTCACACACATCTGCTCTCACTCCATCCTCCCGCCACCCCACTAGGAATAGGGTTCCCCTTGTTCTCACCTACCACCCCACCAGCCTCCGGGTCCAACAAATTATTTTCCGTAACTTCCGCCACCTCCAATGGGATCCCACCACAAAGCACATCTTTCCCTCCCCCCCCCGCATTCCGCAGGGATCGCTCCCTATACGACTCCCTTGTCCATTCGTCCCCCCCCATCCCTCCCCACTGATCTCCCTCCTGGCACTTATCCTTGTAAGCGGAACAAGTGCTACACACATGCCCTTACACTTCCTCCCTCACTACCGTTCAGCGCCCCAGACAGTCCTTCCAGGTGAGGCGACACTTCACCTGTGAGTTGGCTGGGGTGATATACTGTGTCCAGTGCTCCTGATGCGGCCTTCTATATATTGGCGAGACCCGACGCAGACTGGGAGATTGTTTCGCTGAACACCTACGCTGTATCCACCAGAGAAAGCAGGATCTCCCAGTGAAACACACATTTTAATTCCACGTCCCATTCCCATTCTGATATGTCTATCCACGGCCTCCTCTACTGTAAAGATGAAACCACACTCAGGTTGGAGGCTGGGTAACCTCCAACCTGACGGCATGAACATTGACTTCTCAAACTTCCGCTAATGCCCCACCTCCCCCTCGAACCCCATTCGTTATTTATTTATATACACACATTCTTTTTTTCTCTCTCTCCTTTTTCTCCCTCTGTCTCTCTCACTATACCCCTTGCCCATCCTCTGGGCTTTTCCCCCCTCCCCCTTTTCTTTCTCCCTAGGCTTCCAGTGCCATGATCCTCTCATATCCCTTTTGCCAATCAACTGTCCAGTTCTTGGCTCCATCCCTCCCCCTCCTGTCTTCTATCATTTCGGATCTCCCCCTCCCCCTCCCACTTTCAAATCTCTTACTAGCTCTTCCTTCAGTTAGTCCTGACGAAGAGTCTCGGCCTGAAACGTCGACTGTACCTCTTCCTAGAGATGCTGCCTGGCCTGCTGCGTTCACCAGCAACTTTTACGTGTGTTGCTTGAGATTCCAGCATCTGCAGGATTCCTCGTGTTTGCGTTAGAATAAGCAGTCAACATTTTGGGACGAAGCCCTTCATCCGGACTAGGCATCGAAAATCTTGGTTTCTGGGGCTCAGGCCTCAGCACCAGGAATGCTTCTTCCTTTCTATAGATACAGCCTGATCTGCTGAGTTCATCCAGCAATTTGTGTGTGTTGCTCTGGATTTCTGGCATCTGTGGAATATCTTATGTTTAAAGTTATTATAATGTAGTTGCTGTTTTATAAAAACAAAATGTTTAGCGTCATATGCAAATTGACTGGGCAGGACTAGGAAGGAAGTATTAATTAGTGTGGGTGAATTGTATGTCAAATCAGCCTCGGAATTTAACAAATTGCCAACTAAAAAGCGACAGCCACAATTTCCTGTCAAAATAATAGTGACCGCTGTTGTTTCTGTGTAAGTGCTGCAGTGATGGGAGGTGAACAATTAAATACCGAGATCTCAAAGCTGCTGCTGAAGATGCGCTGGCATACTGTTGGCATTGTGAAGATGTCATCTCAGTATTGTCTCCCTAGTGCTGTATCTGAACTATTTATGTCACAGTCCCCCTTACTGAATGTTTGTGATATTACAATGTTCTTTTCCTGCTCTCACAGATTCCAGGCGCCCGACTTTTCTTTGCTCAGCTATTAACAGCAGCCTGCCTGCAAAACGTTGCTGCCATTAAACAAGACAAATTTAACTAATGGCTGATCTCATTAAATTCACTCCTGGAGCAAATTATGGGCTGATATATGGTAGAGAGAAAAATAATGTCAAAGCAATGTTGGGACGAAGTCACAATTTGCATAAGATTTCATGTCCAATTTAGAAAGACATGACTGGGTTATGACACCTGATTTGTGGACATCCCTACATACAATTATACTCTCATAATATTATTAAATTCAAAATCCCAATGTATATATATTCGTTCATTGCTATGAATGGCATAACTTATTTTCTCTCTCTCCATTGTTTGTAATTTTTCTTTGTTATCAGTCTTGTATGCTTTACATGCCATCCATTATAATAGCATTGAGGTACGGTTACCATATCGACTGATTTTTGTATATTCAAAAAGTGGATTAAGAATAATCCTGAAAATTTAGACTGATGAGTCTCACATCAGTGATGGAGAATTACTGGAGAGGATTCCTAGGGACAGGATTTATTAAAAATTGGAATATCATGGCCTAATTAGGGCAGTTAACATAGCGTTGTGTGGGGCAAGTCACATTTTACTAATTTGGCTGAGTTATTCCAGGAGGTGACACTGCTGACTGATGAAGGTCAGGCTGCGGAGGTTGCCTACAGAGATTCTGGTAATGCACTTGACAAGGTCCCTCATGGGAGGTTCATCCAGAAGATTAAAATGCATGGGATGTGGTGAATTGACTGTTTGGATTTAGAATTGGCTTGGGACCTCTGCTGTTTGTGGGCTATATAAATCGAGTGGATTGCAGTTAATTGGGACACATCAGGACCAGTACATTTTGACCCAATTAAGCAGCTGCCTCAATTAGACGAAGATTAATAGAAATAGTTAAAAAGGTATAAAAAGACAAATTACCATTTAACTATCAAATTATGTATTTAAATGAAATACAGAATAAATTACAATACTACTACAGTGCTATAAAATTGTGTATTTGTTCCTAATACCTAGCAACTGAGGAATTAATCCACTGCATGCTACCATGTCCTTTGACTGTAAATAAACAAAATCAACACAGACCCCCTCGTGCAGGTAATGCATAGCCTTCATATACAATACTTTTGATGCTTGCATTCTCAAAATCTTCATTTTCATTGTAACCTTCATGATGATTGTCGATATCTCCAAATTCTTCATAGCTCGTAACTTGTTGAAGAAGTGAAATCATTTCATTTTCACTCCTGGCCATTGCTGGCATCTCCAAGCCTGAATGCTTGAAACTGCAGTGAGCAAAACGGTTCCGAATGATCTTACTGCTTGTTTCTTATCAACTATCAGTGACAAAAAAACTCTGCTTCTTGAACACAAGCACACGCAACTGACACTATTTAAAGACTGTTCACTTTAAACATGGTGTAGTGTCTTAAAGGCCACATGGGCGACGTGACTGACATTAGTTAGAAACAGTTCGGCAACAATCTCCTGTCCCAAATAAGTGGCACAGTATGCAAATAAACAAAGAGAATCCTGGGTATTTTCTCAATTAGATTTTGTCCCAAATAACTGATGGCCCAGTTAACTGGAATCCATTGGTTAGGCTGCATCTGCAGTACACATTCGGTATTGGTCACCTCATTATTGGGAAGGTGTCAAGGCTTTGAAAAGGATGTAGAAGAGCATAGTGCATGGATTAGCAGGCATGGGCTATAAGGAGAAGTTGGACAAACTTGGGTTGTTTTCTCTGTAGCAGTGAAGGCTGAGGGGAGACTGATAGAGGTTATAAGATTATGAGAGGCATAGATAGACAGTCAGTATCTTTTGTCTAATATCAGAGGGCATGCAATTAAGGTAAGAGGGGATAATTTCACAGGAGGTGTGTGGGGCAAGTTTTTTGTTTGCCCAAAGAGTGGTGAGTGCCTAGAATGCACAGCCTGGGTTGATGTTGGAGACAAATCCTACAGAGCTGTTCATGTGGCTCTTAGATAGGCAGATGAATGTGCAGAAAATGAAAGGGTATGGACATTATGTAGGCAGAAGGGATTAGTTTAGTTGGATTGTTATTGATTATTCATTTATTAGTTTGGCACAACATTGTGGGCTGAAAGTCTCCTTCCTGTGCTGTACTGATCTGCGTTTATATTCTGATCTATAGATAAATTTGATTTAGGGCCGTCTGTAAAAATGGAATTGATTTGTTACCTGGAGATTTCCTGTATTCAATTAGTGCAATAGAAAAGGCATGTATGATCTGATTGCCATGAATGAGGTGACAGCACTGCTGATCTGGGCATGGTAGGGAATGTGTCAAGAATAGTAAGTCTGATCCTGCAGTCACAGGATAAACATTATCAAAACATGAAGCCCGAGGTGCTCACAACAGGCTTAGTTGCTGAAACAGAGTGAGGTGCATTATCAGACATGAAAGATGGCAAGACTTCATAGCCCAACAAACTGACAGCAGATTTCATATAGAGCAACTACTGATGTTACGCCACGAGCAGATATTGTCATTGATGGAACAATGGATCAGAGACAAAGGCTGCTTAATGTGATATGTAACAGATTGTGTGTAAGGACGCAGAAGAGAGCTAAAGATCTACAATTAAAGGAGTCTTTTTAGAAGCAGGATGAGAATCTAAATGCCTGAAATCAATTACTACAAGGAGTTTTGCTTCTTAATGCACTCAACAATTATCAATAGCGTAAGTAGGTTGATTTTCACACCTTTACTATGGGCACTGTGTTTTTCTCTTAATTCATGTGCAGAGTATGATTGAGTACGTATGGGGTGTTCAGGTCCTGTAGCGGTTATCCCAACGCTTAATGACACTGTCTGTAAGATCGGGGTTTGATTTCCCACCACAGTCTGTAGGAATTTGCACGTTATCCCTGGTGCAGAAATTGAGCATCCTGGGCCTTGGCAGTTCACTGTGCTCATGGATACTGGATTTTCTGAGTAACAGACCCCAAAGAGTCAGGATGGGAGAACACACATCATCTACTCTCATCCTGAACACCGGTACACCACAGGGGTGTGTTCTCAGCCCCATCCTCTATTCTCTTTTCACCCAAGACTGCTCTACCATTCACTCCACCAACACCATTGTCACCATTGACGATACCACCCTAATAGGTATCATATCAGACTGTGATGAGACAGCCTATAGGGAGGAGGTACAACATTTGACAGAATGGTGCTGTCATAATAACCTGGACTTAAACATCACAAAAACCAAGGAGCTGATAGTAGACTTCAGGAAATCAAAGCGCGTCAAACAGTCTGCTCTGCACATATACGGGAAAGAGGTGGAGAGAGTAGAGAGTTTCAAGTTCCTCGGCGTCCACATCTTGGCTGACCTCACCTGGACTGCCCATATCTCTTATAAGGTGGGGAAGGCCCAACAGAGGCTCTACTTCCTAAGGAAGCTAAAGCACGCTCTCCTCCCTCATCACCTGCTGATCAACTTCTATCGCACAACTATAGAGAGCCTCTGGACATATTGCTGGGCAGTGTGGTTTGCCAGCTACACAGAACAGAACAGGAAGGACTTGCAGCGGCTGGTGAGGGTAGCAGAGCGGGTTATTGGCACAACATTACCCTCCCTCAGAGACATCTATATTGGCAGACTTCAAAAGAAGGCTACTTGTATTTCAAAGGATCCCACTCATCCTGGACATCATCTGTTTTCCCCTCTACCTTCTGGGAATAGATACAGAGCATTAAGGATGAAAACAAAGAGACTCCTTAACAGCTTCTACCCACAAGCAGTGCAATGTATAACACCCCCTTCCCTTCTCCTGCCCCCCTCCTAAGGCGGCGACAGCTAAATGCATCACACTTCCAGGAATGGCAGGTGTGCAATAGTCCTACCCCCCCCCCTCCATCCATATATTATTAATTTTGGACTGCACTCCTGAGGTTTTAGAGTTTATTTTATGTATATATTCTTTGTCATGCTGCAAAATGTTGAGCTGCTAAACTGTGTTTCATTGCTCCACAACAACGACAATAAAGATATTCTTCTTCTTCTTCTTCTTCTTCTTCTTCTTTCTTCCAGGTTCTCTTGATTCCTCCCAAATTCCAAAGATGTACAGGTTAGGGTTAATGAGTTGTGTGCGTATTATGTTGGCACTGGTAGAGTGGCGGCAATCATGAGCTAATTTGATTTGAGGCAAACAATGCTTTTCTATTGCATGTCTTGATGACAAATAAACCTAATTTTTATCTTTTATCTTTGCTAGAAAGATTTGGCATTCATTGCATATCCTCAGCTGCCCTTGACTATGAGGTGGTGAGCCAGGCTTTTAACTTTGCGGTGAAGATACTCTCACAATGCTGTTGGGGAGAGAGAGAGAGAGAGAGCCCAGAATTTGACCCAGAGGCGATGAAGGAACATAGTATTATACTTCGAAACCAAAGACGAGTGAGAGCATTTTACAGATGGTACACAGAACCATCAGAGCTACAGAAGTGGAGGGAAGGAATGCTGAGAGCTGAGGACAAAAATGTTCCCAGAAAGTTTAAACTAGTGCCCAGAAATCATCAGTACTCCTTTATTTTCACTGAAATAAAATATATCTGTTTTTCAGATCTTATTAGGCTATAATAATGTAAAGAAATGTATTTAATCTTAGACAAATTTTTGATATGATAATTTGTTTCTTCTAAATATTTAAAATGGAACATAGTGAAATACAACATAGAAACAGGCTCATCATCTGCACTGATTATCGAGCACTGATCCGACTGATTATATTTGCAGTAATCCTACCCTAACCTATTTTTATTCTCCTCACATTCCCACCATTGCTTTCCCTCAAATTGTGTGAATTCTGCATGCCCCATTACACGATGGATGTGGAGGGATTTGGAGAGGGTGCAGAAGAGGTTCACCAGGATGCTGCCGGGATCAAGCGGTATTCCAAGTGCAAAGTTCAAAGTAAATTTTTTATCAAAGCATGTTTATGTCACTATATACTAGACTGAGATTCATTTTGTTGTGGGCATTCACAGTAGGGTACAAAGAAACATAATGGAATCAATGAAAAGCGACGCACAAAGACAGACAAATAACCAATGTGCAAGAGAAAACAAATTGTGCAAATACAAAATGTAAAATGAGATAATAAATAAACAAATAATATTGAAAACACAAGTTGTATAGTCCTTTAAAGTGAGTCCATAGGTTGTGCAATCAGCTCAGCGTTAGGGTGGGTGAGGTTATCTGCTCTGGCTCAGGAGCCTGATCTCTGAGGGGTAATAACTGTTCCTGTAACCAGTAAGTTAAACCCAAGCTGGATCCACAGAAAACAAATCACCACTAAACTCAGTCATAGGGTGGAGTGATACTGAATCTCCAGTAAACACTGTCAGTTTAACCCATGCAGATGCCAGGTAATGAGGTTTAAAAATATCATTACCCTCAGAACTACATGCCTCTCAGTATCTTGGTCCATGGGATAAACACAAGCCGGGTCTGATCAACCCTGGCTGGGTCGCCTGGGTTAAAGACCAGAAACACCCAATGACCCCAGGACGCATTACTGATGATGTGTCCCAGTGCACACTTGGTTCATTAAGCCAAGTGGTGTCGGACCACGCTAATGAAAGACATGGGCCAGATCAAAAAGTGGCTCCACTACACTACCCTATCCGCCATAGCACCTCATACCTCACCACACAAAACTCCACAACCTTATCTCTCCCAGCCCCACATATACAACCGCCAGCCCACCCTCAAACCTAATTCTAAGGTCCAAGGGGGCATGCACCCCCACTAACTCCAGGCGCACCCTGATTAACCCTGGCCACACCCCCACAAACCCGATAACTTGTGTAAGGAGGAGCAAGATCCAATAAAGGCAAGTGTTGCACCTGGCTAATGAAGGCGTGGGCCGGATCAAAGTGGCAAGGTTGCGTGACACTGAACCTCAAGTAACAAAATCAAGAAGCACAAGAGGGATGATTCGCCTACTGCCCACATACTCTCAACCCCCCGCCACCATACCAGACAGAGATGCAGCCATTTAGATGTAGAGCTAGCATGCCCTTTTCTCACTGTTACCATCAGGTAGGAGGTACAGAAGCCTGAAGGCACACACTCAGCGATTCAGGAACAGCTTCTTCCCCTCTGCCATCCGATTCCTTAATGGACATTAAATCTTTGGGCACTACTTCACTTTTAAAAAAATATACAGTATTTCTGTTTTTTGCGTTTAAAAAAAATTTAAAATTTTATTCAATATACATATACTGTAGTTGACTTACTTATTTATTATTATTATTTTTTCTCTGCTAGATTATGTATTGCATTGAACTGTTGCTGCTAAGTTAACAAATTTCACATCACATCACATCACATAATAAACCTGATTCAGATTCTGAATCTGGTGGTGTGGACCTAAAATTCCTGTTCTTCTTTTCTGATGGCAGCATTGAGAAGAGAACTTGGCCTTGGATGGTGGGGGTCCTCAATGATGGATGCTGCTTTCCTGCAACAGCGCTCTTTGTAAATATGCTCTATAGTAGGGAAGCCTTTATCTGTGATGGATTGGTCTGTATCTACTACTTTTTGTAGGCCATGATGTAACCAGTCAGTATACTCTCCAATGTGCATCTTGTCATGTGTGAAGCCAAGCAGAGCTGCAGAACGGATGATGTTAATGAGAGAGATAACGAGAGACAACAGAGAGCCATTCAAAATGCTAATAAGAGAGAAGAGAGAGATAACGAGAGAGAGAGAGAGAGAGAGAGAGAGAGAGAGAGAGAGAGAGAGACATAATTCAGTATGTTGGCATCTGCCACAGACAGTTTGCTTTGAACCTGAACTGTTCATTAACAATCCTGCTGAGACAATAGGAAGTGTGAAGTTTGATGGACAGGTGATACCCCATTAGGGGGATAAAAATAGTGGGTTTGCGAAGGCACAGCACACACACCACGAGACCCTGGAAAGAGCATTGTGCCCCACAAGTTGGTGGGAGTTTGGAGGACCGATTCTCGGGAATCGGCCAGAGGCTCCCAGAGTGTAAAGGTACGACCAGTGGGGACCTGTTGTGTGTCCGCCCTTGCCTGGGTGCAGGGTTCACCACGGAAGAACAGTTGCATCCAGAACAGAGGGGTCACAGTCAGTGACCACAGTGGGATCAGAAGGCATCGAAAGGTTTGCCTGAAACCTCAACTGTATCTCTTACTCTCTCTCTCTTTCCAACGGTACAACAACAGCGATTACTTCGACCTACACTAGACTGAACTGAACTCTGCTTCACCTTAAGACTGATCATTTTACCCCTAGACTGCAATAGAGCTTGGTTGATTCCTATTACCCTATTTCTGTGTATATGTGTATACTATCATTGCTAACCTGTTACATTTATATCCTTGCGGTTAGTATACTGTATTACTTACTTTTGTTAATAAACCTTTATTAGTTTCTAGTAATCACAGACTCCAACGAGTGTTCCATTTCTGCTGGTTTGACAACCCAGTTACGGGGTATGCAACAATCTGTATAAGTTTGTCAAAGTTTTAGATAAAATGCTGAATCTAAACAAGTTTCTATGAAAATCAAGACGCTGCCTTGCTTTCTTTGTATTGACACTTAACGTGCTGGATCCAGGGCCAATCCTCTGAAATGACAACACCGAGAAATTTAAAGTTACAGACCCTCTCCATTGCAGTCCCCCGATGAGGATTGGCTCGTGGACCTCTAGTTTCTTCCTCCTGTAGTCGATAATCACCTCTTTGCTTTTGCTGACGTTGACTGAGTGGTTGTTGCTGTGGCACCACTCAGCCAGATTTTCAATCTCTTTCCTTTATACTGATTCATCACCACCTTCGACTCGGCCAACAACAGAGATGCTATCAGCAAACTTAAGTATGGCCTTTGAGCCATATTAGTTATAAGGAGAGGATGGACAAACGTGAGCTGTTTTCCCTGGAAGTCAGAGGCTGAGGGGAGACTCAATAGGGTAGATGGTCAGTCTTTTTTCCCAGGGTATAAATTGTAGTGCATTTAACATTTCAGTAATAGTTGAGTGATATTGTAAATATATTGTTTAATTAAGCATCCTTTGATGTTTACATAATTCATTACAGGTCATATGTAGTAAGCACATGAATGTCATATGTTATTATGTCATATGTGAGTGCCTCACTAAAGAAAAACTGAGTACACAAATATCCCAGCTCGTATGCTTTTCTTTCAATTAGTTTCTGGAGTTACAAAAACTCAACATAAATGTTAAGTTCTAAAGGGCATAGTTCTAAGGTGAGAGGTGGAAAGTTCTTTTTACACGTGGTAGGGGTCTGGAACATGTATCCAGGGCCGGAGGCTAAACAGATGCAATAGCGATGTTTAAGAGGCATTTAAACAAGCACCTAAATATGCAGAGAATGGAGGGATGTGGATTATGTACAGCAGAGGGTCCCAACCTTTTTTATGCCATGGACCAATGGTATTAAACAAAGGGCCTGTGAACCACAGATTGGGAACCCTTAATGTACAGGAAGGTATGTTTAGTTTAATTTGGCACAGACATTGTGGGCAAAAGGGCATATCCCTGTTCTGTACTGTTCTATGTTCTATGTTCTACCACTCAACTACACACTGGTGATCACTTATAGGGGTGAGCTAATCTATCAGCACACAGGCTTTAGGTATTTAGGGGAAGACTGGCACACTTGGAGGAAATTCATAAACACGCAACTTCACACAGATACCACTGGAAGTCAGGATCAAAAGCAGGTTGCTGGAGTGTGGGGCAGCAGCTCTATCAGCTGGCCAACTATGCTGCCCTTAAATCTGATGTTCTTAATTAAGGTCGCTATATTGGCACAATGCTGCGGAGTCTATCATAACAGTTGGGAGTTAGGATCTATAGACTATCCAAACAGCATTTCTTTAATTGCACTCTGCTTCTGATGTAAAGTGGCTTCTAATGTTTTGTTGTCGTTCTTAGTTAAACTTATATTATCAACAATCTCATGTGCACCAGATAGTTGAAAGATCAAGTCTCACACCAAAACCCTGAAATCAAAACTTAAAGTTGACACTCAACAGTCCTGAAAAAAGAATCTCCCTGTTTGTTTTTTACAATGATAGGTGAATTTCAAAGTTACTTTATTAGCTGTAAAGCCTTTTGTACATACTGAAAGACATGTTAAGGGTGCAATGTGCACACAAGCCTTCTTGGCCTCAGGACATCCTAACATGCTCTGCAGCGTATGAAATATCGGATAGCAATCAGTCTTGTAACATCAGCCAATCTGTGCTTAGGAATTACCTTAAAACAGCAACTTGTATTTAGTGGTGTTGATTGATGGATAAACATTGCTATAGGGCTATGAGATCATGCTCATTCACTTAAAAACAGATTATTATCTGAACATAATAGCGAAATGAAGAAAGACAACTGCAATGTGAAGGAAAGTCTACCAATTATAAATTATAATGATTACAGTTATAAAAAAGCCTTGAGTTTCTGTCGCTTCTTTCACGTTCCTCATATGATGCTTAAACAATTTTACAAATGACAAAGTACTTTCAAAATGTAGGCATTATTATAATGAGATGAACATAGCAGCCAAATTGTGCAAGCAGGCACATGATGAATGACCAAACCTCCTTTCTTGGCACCATTGCAGAATGAGAGTTAAATCCCTCGCTCCCTTATGAATGGAACCTCCCTAAAGAGTGCCTTTTACATTTATCAGACACTGCAGACAAGATCTTGATTCAATGTCTCTTCTGATAGATTGCATCACTGAAAATCTAAGACTTCCTTAATAATGTACAGGGCTAGATTTTTATGCTCAGATCTTCAAAATGAGACTGGAACCCACAGCTTTTGTGGGTTCAAGTTTCATAACTGTTGTGAGAGAGTAACTGTGCAGAGTAAATGTATGGGGTTAAGAATTTCTCATTGTATTGATACTATGAAATAGATAAATCCATATTTTTGCTGTTGTTTTCAGTTGAGTAACACTATTTAGATCCAGTTTGTTATGCTTATATTTGAAACATATACCTAGAAATTGACAAAATGTGAGTATTTGTTAATATAAAATTGCTCTTCTCATGCACTGTACACAATACAGCAGATGGACAAAATGATATAAATCACAGCTGAAATGGAACTGGAAGAATATCTTTTTTTCTTGCAGATAGATGTTCCCTGGAAATATAATTCTCTTGATACACAATCATGAAGAACATATTAATTGCCTCTGCTACATCTGAGGATAACCTCTGGGCAACAACCTAATAATTTGCTATAAAGAAGAGCATTGGTGTGATGATGTGTTAACGTTCCAGCTGATCATTCTAATGCAACAGTGTTCTGCTTCCAATCAGAGGCCTAAATTTAGATCCCAGTTCTGATGAATATATATGCACGCCCACCTGTACGGAATGCACTTTAACCAAATTCCCACAAGTGACCTTCTTAGCCAATGAGCTGGGGATGAATTGAAAGGGAAAAGTAAAACAAATCTTTTTTAATTGGTCTCTGCCCAGACTTCAGATGTTAAGATAGGTTGACAAAGTAATTGTACCAGTGATTAGAAATCTTGGTTGATGTTTCAGCTACATAAGTTCTATTCCCATTGAGGTGCTGAAAATAAAGTTTGCTTTACTGTGTTTCTGGTAATCCTGAAAATATTGGGTTGATGTGCAAAATTTGATCTGGTTCATTAATTTCACTTCAGGAAGAAACATTGCCATTCTTACTCAGTCTGGCCTACCCATAAATGCAGACCCTCAGCAATGACGTTGATGCCTAATTGGTCACTGAAACTATGTCAAAAGTCACTCAGTTGTTAAGAAAGTTGCATCTTCTCTGGAACATGTAGGGTGGGAAACAAATATTGGCTTTTTCCCTGGCAGAGAGAGAATTTTTAAAAAAGCACCAACGTCTGGCCAAGTTTCATTAATCAAAAATGAATCAAATACAAATCTCAGTGTCTTCTCTGATTTCAACTGCATTTTCTAAGAGAAAAGCAAATCATAACCCTTTTGACAATAACAGTGAAAACAACTCCATCAGTCAATACATTTCACTCCAATTACATTCAAGAAAGATTTTCATTCAACAATTTCACTACCAGGTCAAGAAAAACACCAAAATTAGACTGCTAATTTGGTTAAGAACTTAAGAAAAGAATGAAGACTAGAATTCCTATAGTATCTTTCATGCTCAGTACACCCCAAATCATTTTGTAGAACATGAAACATTTTTTGAGATGAGGCTACTCTTGCAACATGCAGTAGATTTGAGCAAAGCAGCTTTTCCTACCAACAGCAGTGAGGTAATGATAAAAAAAAAGAGAAAATCTGCAGATGCTTGTTACGTAAACGGCAACAATGAATATCAATTGAGACAGGTTATATAAAAACAACCATACATTTATTAAACACAGATAAACGATAAGGAAAAAAAAACAAACAAAACTTTAACCGGAAGTTAACAGATATGCAGCCGTTCACCAACTTGCCACTCGGTTCTGGTTCTTAAAGCGTTAAATGCAAAAACAGCTCTTAAAACGATAAAGTCAAATCTAGTTCTTAAAGCGATAACTTCGAAAGTCCAACAGATTTACACGTTCAATTGGGAGAGACTTCTCTGGAGAAGGATTTCTTCACAGACGCAACTTTACTGCTGGTTTTGTCCACAGGATTCACAATGCCGAAAATAAACAGTTTAAATTAACTGACCTTAAATTCCTTTAGAGAGAGAGAGAGCACCTTTTTGCATGAACTCCTTGCTCTTTTTGGCAAGAGTTATCTCGATGCAGGTAGCTACTCCTCCAATGAAGACTCAATAAGGTCGATCCTTTATTAAACTGCCAAACAATGCTGACTCCTCTCGATCCTTCGATCCTGTAACTTCGATAAATTCTTCACTCTCCCTTCTAATGTTGAAATTGAGTAAATCAACACATCTAGCAAAAATTTCCAATCCAAATAATATGGTATTTTGCAATAGAACGCACACTCCGTTTTAAAAATGAAACTGCGTCACCAAAAACAAACACGCAACAGAAATGGAGATACAGCCCATTCTACCTGGAAATCTACAAACTAAAAAAAGCCCCTGTGTCACCTGGGTCGACCCTGATATATAGTCATGGGTCACATGTCATCCCATGACCTCACATCGGCGGGAATATCACATTAGGTGACCTCCAAAAGACCATTACATCATTCTCACAAAAAAAAACAGATCTCCTTGAGCAAGTAACAATGCTGAAAATCCAAGCAACACTCACAAAATGCTGGAGGAACTCAGTGGGCCAGGCAGCATCTGTGGAAAAGAGTACAATTGACGTTTTGGGCCGAGACCCTTCAGCAGGTCCTCCAGCATTTTGTGTGTGCTATGAGGTAATGGTAAGAGGGACTGACTGTTGTAGGATAAATATTGATAAAGAGTGGGTTAATATTCCTCTGTTTTTCTTTGAGAGCATGCAGAAGGATTTTTATTTCTACTTGAAATATAAGGTAGGTTCTCAGTTTCTGTCTCATATGAAAGATGGCATCTCTGAGAGTTCAGAACTCCCTTAGTTCTCCACTCATCTGTCATATTAAGCTTTTTCTAGTGTTTGATTTCTTGCATCAGAGGCTGTTTGACCCATTGTTGACTAGTGAAAATGGACGCAGTTTGTATAATTTACCTTTTGCATCTTCGAGTCTCTTAGTTAACAATTTTGTTCAGAGACTTCTGACTTTCAGAAAAAACAAATAGTTTTAACTAAGATTCCTCAGAGGGAATGACTCAGCAGTTGAATAAGGCTCTATCTATATCTGTGCTTCAATCCCAAAATATCAATCTGCATTGCTGAGAACTTGTCAGTTTGCCTCACAGTGACTCTTCTGGTTAATTGATACCACAACTCAAAGTGTATCAGTCCTAAGGCTAAAACAGCTTAATTTTCAAATGAGATTAAAGAAAACTGAACATATTTTTTAGAATCTTTGGTTGGAAGGTACTCAGTTTTCCTTCAGTGAAACATTGAGAACCTGGCCAATCAATAGAATTGGAAATGAGTTTCTTTTCAAAATTTGTAATCTATTGTTCTATCTGGAGTATCAGATGAAAAAGAGATGGCCAGGTGAAATGCTTCAATTTGAACTGAGGTCAAATGTGCTCCTATTATTGCAATTGTGCACTAAATAACCGTGGAGCGGAATTTCCAATGGTTATAAAAACTGCCTGATTAACAATTGCCTATAGTTCTGGTTGCCCCACTATAGGAAGGGTCTTCTCCGTGGATTGTCACCTTGTCTTGGTGGAGAAGCTTGTGTGATCCTGTGATCCCGAGAGCAATGCCGTCTGGAGCTATGCTCCTGGTAGGGTCACCCATGGCGGTAAGGTCGAGGGTGAGGTCCCTGACAAAGAACAATCCAACCAAGACCTCAATGGTGGAACAGGCGGAGGACGTTACTTTGAACTCAACGGCTGTGAAGGTGGATGAAGGCTGCAACAAATCCATCAGCTCCAATCGTCATGGTTTCCATGCCATTGGAATCAGTTGGTTGATTTGTGAAGTATTGTGTGCTTCTTGGAGTGCAACATCAAGTACACGTTAAACAAATACACGCACAGGCGTCTTCACTCTGTGGGCCACTTCTTCAGAATGAAGACCATCATCCTCGACCCCGAGGGATAGCCACGACGATGATAGGAAGGATGTTGAAGCTTTGGAAAAGGTGCAGAAGAGGTTTACCAGGATGCTGCCTGGTTTAGAGTGCTTGTGCTATTACAAGAGGATACACTTGAGTTGATTTTTCTGGAGCACAGGAGGCTGAGGGGAGATCTGATAGAGGTTTATAAGATTATGAGGGGCATAGGTAGAGTGGACAGAGAGTATCTGTTTCCCAGGGTTGAAATGTCTAATATCAGAGGGAATGCATTGGAGGTGAGAAGAGGTATGTTCAAGGGGGATGTGAGGGGTAAGTATTTTACTCAGAGAGTCATGGATGCCTGGAATGCACTGCCTGGTGTGGTAGTAGAGGCAAATGCATTGCAGATTGTTAAGAGAAGTTTGGTTAGGCACGTGGATGTAAGGAAGATGGAGGGCTATGGACATGGTGTGGGTAGGAAGGACGAGTGTTTGGGTGTTTTTGATTACTTTTTAGCTGCTTCTACACAGCAGTGTGGGCCAAATGGCCTGCTCCTGTGCTGTACTGTCCTTTGTTCTAACAAATGTAACTCGGCCAGCCATTGAAGCCAAAGATGTAATCTGGCCAGAAGGGTAAGGTATATGCTATTCAATGATATTACTTTTACCTATATTTTGTGATTGAACCACCAATCTCTATTACAAAATTATGAAATGGAGTGAAACTTCCTGAGTAGACACCAGTGCAATTAAATGGGGAGGACAATAATATTACTGCCAGTGGTTCCCTGTACCTCATAGGATGCACTGTTTGGCAAACTGATTCGGTGTGATTATCTTACAGTTATTTGATTTTTAAATGGGCTTTGAGAGGTATACTAAACAATTTAACAAATCTCTCAAACCTAAAATCTAAACTTTAAGTATGGATTTTCAGTTCTTCAGTTAATTATTTCAAAGGCCAAGTGGTTAAGGCGTTTGTCTAGTGATTTGAAGGTTGCTAGTTCGAGCCTTGGCTGAGCCAACGTGTGTATCCTTGAGCAAGGCACTTAACCACACATTGCTCTGTGACGACACCGGTTCCAAGCTGTAAGGGTCCTAATGCCCTTCCCTTGGACAACATCAGTGGTGTGGAGAGGAGAGACTTGCAGCCTGGGCAACTGCAGGTCTTCCATACAACCTTGCCCAGGCCTGCACCCTGGAAACTTTCCAAGGCGCAAATCCATGGTCTCATGAGACAAACAGATGCTTATGCTTTTGAAATCTCTGTTATTCCAGTTTCTACCTCAATGCCATGTAAATATCCCCATCTCTATATAATACTGTGTCAAGTGTTTCATGCAATTCATAGATATTGCTTTAAACATCCTGGTTTGTTGTCTCCGAGTTTGAGAGAAAGTGGCGAAGCAGTGGAAGTTCGGTCAGCTTCCTTTGAACTCTGCATGGGTAACATCACTTTATCACTGATCACAAATTACAAAACCTGTTTCTGAGGATGGGCTTTGTGCAGGATCATCAGATCAAAAAGCATAGGAGCAGAATTAGACTATTCAGCCATCGAGTCTGCTCTACCATTACATTATGGCTGATTTATTAGGCTGCTCAACCCTGTTCTCTTGCCTTCTCCCTGTAACCTTTGATACCGTTACTAATCAAGAACCTATCTGTATTGTATGGATCTATTTCTTTTAGAGCAATGACCCCTCTCCCCCCTTAGCACTAGGTATTCATCTGTTGTCTGCGCATTGCTGTTGTCTACACATGCACATTGTCTCTCTTTCTCGAATGCACCAGTTCAAGCCATCTCCCATATGCGTGCTTTTATTTAATTGATATGTACTTGGGCACAGACACAACGAATGGCGATGAGCACGAACCTGAATGTCAGAAGACATCACGAACTGCACCAACAATTACGGGATGAAACAGTAAGAGTTAAACAGCACGTGAAGTCGTAGGACCCCTGAGTAACAGTGAAAGACGCACTGAATTTAAAGTGAAAATAATGTGGCAATGCCTTCAGTCGGGAAAGTTGACAAATTTGATAGCATTATTGAAGGCTAGGAGTTGTATATCGAGAGGGTTGAGCAAACAAGGTAAAGTGAACATCGCGGAAGAGCAAAAGAAAGACCCTATGCTTCTTAGCTTAATGGGTGCAAGTATGTAGTCTCTTACGCAAATTAGTAAAACTTGCAACGCCAGGAAGCAAGACGTTTGAAGAAATTGTGACAATTTTACAAAATCACTTGAGCCCTAAAAAGCTGGTAGAAGCTGAGAGATTTAGATTTTACAAAAGGAACCAGTGAAAAGATGAAAGCCTTTCTGAATACATAGCAGAACTGTGCAAACTTTCCCAGTACTGTGACCTTAGAGATGGACTTTCTGATGCATTAAGGAACAGGCTTGTATATAGAATGCATAGGCAAAGCACTCAAATGAGACTAATGGCAGAAAGAGAGCTTTTACCATTGCAATATTGTTAGAGGCTGCAGCAAAGGATGCTGCAGAACTACAGAAAAGGAGGTTAGAATGAGAAATGCACAAAATGTCCCTGAAAGGTGCAAAGAGCCAAAAATGTTATCGCTGTGGCAAATCCTCCCATGATGCAAATGACTGTAGGTTCAAAGAAAAGTCTGCAGAAAGTATCACAGATAAGGTCACATGGAGAGAAAGTACAAGGCAGACAAAAAGCAGAGCTGAGTGGAAAGTCCTAAACAAAACTAAGCAAATGCATAAAGTTACCAAATGTAAAACAGAATCAGACAACACAGAGTCTGACAAAGGTGAACTGTCATGCCCAGATCTGCATAGTATAACTGAAGCAGATCACAAAATCATCTGGGTCACAATAGATGCGTCCTTATAAAAGTGAAAATGGAGCTGGATATAGGGTCAGCGTTGTCCATAATTCCAGAAGCTGACTACAACAGATTGTTTTCTGAGATACCGTTAGAGAAGACCTCAGTGATGCTAAAGACTTACACAGGCAAAAAAGTGACTCCCAAAGGCAAACTGAAAGTAAATGTGATGTATGGAGGTCAAACACAACAGTTAGAGCTTTATGTATTGAAAAGTGGAGGGTCAGCACTTTTCAGATATGAGTGGTTGAGAAAAATCCAACTAGACTGGCACTCAGTCAAAGCTCTCAATCTGGCATCGAAAGGCAGCTGGAGCCCAAACGGTAGCACTAACCAGAGACCGGCACAGCTGCTTAATGCTAGTGAGAAGGTGTTTGAGAAGAGGGTTGGTAAACTCAAAGGCATGAAGGCCAGAACGGAATTGGATGAAACAGCAACACTAAGATTCCATAATGTGCATCCAGTGCCTTATGCACTACGTCCTAAAGTGGATGCTGAACTTTAGAGCTTGGAGGCATTTGGAATTCTCGCCAAGGTTGGATGGTGTGATTGGGCCATGACCATCATCTCGGTAATCAAGAAAGGGAAGTCTGGAGCCATTTGCATATGTGGGGAATTCAAGGTAAGCATAAACCTGGTGTTGCATCCTGTGCAGTATCCTTTGCCACGAATAGAAGACACTTTTGCATCTTCGGCAGATGGGGAGAGGTTTTCAAAGATTGGTTTGTCACAAGCCTATCTGCAAATGGAGATTGAGGAGTCAAGCAGGAAGTTCCTTACAATCAACATTCACAAAGGACTACCAGTATAATCATCTTATGTTTGACAGCAATTTGGCAAACAGCAATGGACCAAGTGCTCCAAGATATCCCAGGAACTCAATGTTACTTTGATGACATTATTGTACCTGGCAAAAATAATGAAGAGCACCTCCAGAACCTTGGTAAAGTACTTACCAGACTGAATGAGTATGGTCTGTGCACAAAGGAATGTGAGTTTTTCAAGAATGAAATCTCATATTGTGGACATGTCATTGACAAGCATGGCTTATGAATCACAGGAGGATATTGAAGCAGAGCTACAGGCACCCAAACTGGAAAACGTGACATAACCCAGGTTATAATTGGGCCTTGTAAACTACTACCACCGGTTTCTCGCAAACTTTGCAATGGTGCTGCACCCATTGAATGCAATGTTATAGACAGGAGCAAAGTGGGAATGGTCAGAAAGATGTGAAAAATCATTCAAGGAAACAAAGACTAATAACATCCAATGAATTGTTCACCCATTATGACCCCTTCCTCCTCATGAGACTGGTGTGCAATGTGACCCCTTATGGCAATGGAGCCATTCTGTCACACACCATGAAAGATGGATCTGAACGTCCGATTGTGTTTGCTTCAAGATCACCGGCAAGTGCAGAATGCAACTACTCACAGATTGACCGAGAGGCCCTTAGTCTATTATGGGGAATAAAACAGTTCCACCACTACCTCAACAGACAAAAGTTTCCGCTAGTGACGGATCACCACCCATTGTGTCTATTTTCACTCCCAGGAAGGGAATTCCAGTGATGACTGTTACCTGGTTATAACATTCCTAGGAGCCTAGGAGCCTGCTCTTATGACATAGAGTTCAAGGGTACCAAACAACATAGCAATGTTGATGGCTTGTCAGGTCTTCCAGTATTGGCAACTGAAGAAGAAAACTCTTCATATCGTGACCCAGCAGAAGTGTTTCACACTGCATTGGTGGACGAGTTGCTAGTAACAAATTCTGAAATACAAAGTGAAATGAGGAATGACCCAATGTTGTCAAAAATCTATAAAATCTTGATGCAAGGATGGTCAGCTCATGGTAATCCTATGTTTCTAGAGTTTGCAGCGAGAGGAGACCAACGGTTGGTACGTCAAAGAACACTGATGTGTGGATCTTGTATTGCAGTTCCCTCTAAACTGTGCACCAGAGTGTTAGAGAATCTGCATGAAGGATACTACCTGGGTGCAGTCAAAGTGAAGATTCTCACCTGGATCTACATATGGTGGCCAAGAATAGATTAATAGAATGGAGACTTGGCCAAAAGCTGTTCAGGATGCATAAAAGTTCAAACGCACCCCACAGGCACCGTTCATTACACCTGTGGGAGTGGCTGACGTCACCATGGCAAAGAGTACACATTGACACTGCCGGGCCGTTCATGGACTCCATGTTCCTGATTGCTGTTGATGCTCATTCGAAGTGACCAGAGGTTATACCAATGAAGTCAACCTTCTCGGAAAGACCGTCTCTGCTTTGAGGAATGTCTTCGCCAGAAACAGCTTACCGGAACAAATTGTGAGTGACAACGGACAACAATACATGTCAGAAGAATTCTGACTGTTCATGAAGAAAAATGGCATCAGACATGTCAAGTCAGTTCCTCACCACCCAGCAACGAATGGGTTAGCTGAAAGATTTATCCAAACCTTCGAGAAGTCCATTAAGGCGATGGACAAGAAGGAAATTCCTCTACAGCACAGGGTGGACAACTTCCTTCTTGTGCATTGGAACCCTATTCTTGTGACGACAAATCAAACACCTGTAATGCTGTTCAGGAACTGGAATCAGATCTCACATAGACCTCCTGAAACCAGATCTACAGAGGAAAGTGCAGAATAAACAATTCAGCCAGTTGCCAAGTGAAACAGCACAGAGCTTTCAGATTGGACAGGAAGTCCTGGCATGTGATTACCAAGGAGACAAGTGGACACCCAGTAGGACAGCTACAAGAACTGGACCACTGATGTACACAGTGGATGTTGGAGATCACACATGGAGATGTTATGTGGACCAAATATTGTACTCAACTGAAGAACACACCTGAGTCAATTGCATCCAACAAGACGGACACATTACAGTCACTTGACTTACCTCTCAGTGATGATGTCACTAACAACAACGTGACACCAGCAACCAAGAATGTTGTCTCAGACAAGACACCTACCAAACCTGATTCTACTCCACAGGCCCAGAGGCGTGGCGAGAGCATTGTCATTGACAAAGCACTTGCCAAACCTGATGCCACTCACTCCACAGGCCCAGAGGCACTATCCAGAAAGAAACAGGGTACCACCCAAAGACTGAACTGTGAAGTTGTTATGGATTGTTATTGCGAAAGCATGTTTATTTGGAATATGGGTTATGAATGTTTTGTTCACATACAGTTTTATTTTAAAGGGGGAGGAATTGTAATGCATTGATCTATTTCTCTTAGAGTAATGACCCCACCCAGCACTACATATTGATCTGTTCTCTGCACAAGTGCTGTTGTCAATGCATGAGCATTCTCTCTCTCATTGCAATGTGAATACGCTGGTTAAATCCATCCCTTATGTGTGTGCTTTTATTTAATTGATATGTAGTTGTGCACAGACACAAACACTATCAACTTCTGCTTTTAAATATACTCAATAACTTGGCCTTCACTGCTGTCTTTGGCAATGAGTACCACAGATTCACTTCCCCCTCACTAAATAAATTCCTCCTCATCTCTATTCCAAAGGGACATCATTCTGTTCTAAGGTTGTGCCCACTGGTCCTGGACACCACCACTCTTGTAAACAACCTAGGCACACCCATAAAATGCTGGAGGAACTCAGCAGGCCAGGCAGCATCTATGGAAAAGACGACAGTCGACGTTTTGGGCTGAGACCCTTCAGCAGGACTGGAGAAATTAAGATGAGCAGGAGAGTTAAAAGGTGGGGGGATGGGAAGGAGAAACACAAGATGATAGAAGAAACCGGGAGGGGGAGGGGTGAAGTGAAGAGCTAGGGCGTTGATTGGTGAAAGAAATACAGGGCTGGAGACGAGGGAATCTGATAGGAGAGAACAGAAGGCCATGGAAGAAAGAAAAGGGGAGGGGGAGGAGCACCAGAGGGAGGTGATAGGCTGGCAAGGAGATAAGATGAGAGAGGGAAAAGGGGATGGGAAATGGTGAATGGGAGGGGGGTGGCGCTATTACCGGAAATTTGAGAAACCGATGTTCATGCCATCAGGTTGGAGGCAACCCAGATGGAATATAAGGTATTGTTCCTCCAACCTGAGTGTGATAGTGGAGGAGGTAATGGATAGACATATTGGAATGGGAATGGGAAGTGAAATTAAAATGGGTAGCCCCTGGGAGATCCCGCTTTTTCCGGCAGATGGGGCAAAGGTGCTTGGCGAAGCGGTCTCCCAATCTACATCAGGCCTCACTGAAGGCCCAGTCAGTGGTGGGAGCAGAGCACAGCAACGAGTTTTCTCACAGGTTGATGATGATTGGTTAAAAGGAAAGCTTTGTAGTGTTTGGACATTCCGAAAGCCCAATCAGCAGGGGGAGCAGAGCACAATGTCAAGGTTTCTCGCAGAGCACAGCAAATTAAACAAAAGTGCAGAAGAGACAAGCAGGGTGGACAGTGGTGAGAGTAGGAGTGTCAGGCTTTGGCTCCAAAGAAGTATTGGCTCTGGTTATGTTTCTGTTAAGCTTCCCTTTTTGTTTTCTCTCTTGCTGTATTTAGTGTAGTAAATGGCCGTTGTGTGTTCTTCATGCCGGTTGTTGGAGTCCTAGGAGACTCAGAGTCTCCCTGGGAACTACATCTGCGTGAAGTGCATCCAGCTGCAGCTCCTTGAGGACCATGTTAGGGATCTGGATCAGCAGCTGGATGGCTATTCGGATTGTACGGGAGAGTGAGGAGATACTCAATCAGAGACACAGGGAAGTAGTCACCCCAAAGTTGCAGGAGGCGAGTAGCTGGGTGACTGTCAGGAGACATGGAAATGTTAATAGGCTGTTCGTGCAGAGCTCCCCTGTGGCCATTCCCCTCAATAATAAGTATTCAGATTTGGAGGCTGTTGTGGTGATGACCTCCAAGGGGAATGCCATGGAGACCAGGTTACTGGCACTCAGCATGGATCCGTGGTGCAGAAGGGAAAGAGGAAGAAGAGGGGAGTGGTAGTGGTAGGGGCCTCAATAGTGAAGGGAACAAACAGAAGATTCTGTGGGGGTAAACGGGACACCCGGATGGTATGTTGCCTCCCAGGTGCCAGGGTCAGAGACATCTCAGATTGCGTCCACACCATTTTGGAGAGGAATGGAGAGCAGCCAGATGTCTTGGTCCGTATTGGCACCAATGACATGGGAAGGAAAAGCAAAGAGGTGCTGAAGAGAGAATTTAAAGAGCTAGGCACAAAGCTGATAAGCAGGACCTCCAGGATAGTAATTTCTGGATTGCTACCTGTGCCATGTGCTAGTGAAGGTAGAAACAGGATGATTTGGCAGATAAATATGTGCCCGACAAGCTGGTGCAGGGTTCAGCTTCAGGTTCTTGGATGATTGGGATCGCTTCGGGGTTGGGGGTATGACCCGAACCTGGGGAGGGAGGGTGCAATATTCTCATGAGCAGATTGGTTAGAGCTGTTCAGGAGGGTTTAATCTAATTTGGCAGGGGGTGGGAATCGGAGTGAAGGGACTCAGGATAGGACGGGTGGTAAAAACCAAAGATAACGAGCAGTCAGACTGTCAGGAAGGGCAGACAGATGATAGGACAAAATTGCAGCCAGCAGGGTGAGTATCAGTGCATTAGGGATGCAAAATCAAAAAGGTAGCAAATACGGTACTCAAAGTGTTATATCCCAATGCACAGGGTATAAGAGATAATGTGGATAATCTTGTTGCACTATTACAGATTGTCAGGTATGATGTTGTGTCCATCACTGCATCCTGGCTGAAGGATGTTTGTAGCTGGGAGCTGAATATCCAAGGTTATATGTTGTATTAGAGGGATAGGAAGGTAGGCAGAAGGGATGATGTGGCTCTGCTGGTAAAGAATGGCATCAAATCAGTAGAAAGATGTGACATAGGATCGGAAGATGAATCCTTTTGGGTTGAGTTAAGAAACTGCAAGGGTAAAAGGAACCAGAGGGCAGTTATATACAGACCAGCTGCCAACTGGAAAGAGAAAAGGCATGTCAAAAGGGCAATGTTATGATAGTCATGGGAGATTTCAACATGCAGGTTGCTTGGGTAAATCAGGTTGGTAATGAATCTCACGAAAGTGAGTTTTTTGAACATCTATGAGTTGACTTTTTAGAGCAGTTTGCCATTGAGCCTACCTAGGGGATCAGCTATATTGGATTGGGTGTTATGTAATGAATGGAGGCGTTCAGGGAGCTTAAGGTAAAAGAGCCCTTAGGAGCCAGTGATCACAATATGATTGAATTCAATTTGAAATTTGATAGAGATAAAGTAAAGTCTGATGTAGCAGGCCTTCAGTTTTGTAAAGGAAATTACTATAGTATGAGAGAAGGATTGGCCAAAGTAAATTGGAAAGAACTGCTGGCAGGCATGACAGGAGAGCAGCAATGGCATGAGTTTCTGGGGAAAATGAGATAGTTGCAGGGCAGATGTATTCCAAAAAAGAAGAAATACTCAAAATAGTACAACATTTTGAGTATTTTAGAGCACAAAATAGTACAAGGGAAGTCAAGTCTAATGTAAAACCAAAAAAGAGGACATACAAAAAAAAAGCAAAAATTAGTGGGAAGATAGAGGATTGGGAAGGTTTTAGAAACCTACTGAGAGAAACTAAAAAAATCATTAGAATCATCAGCAACTAAAAGATGAAATATGAAAGCAAGTTAGCAAACAGTAAAAGCTTTTTTCAAGTATGTAAAAAAAAAGACAGATGAGAGTGGATATATGACCACTAGAAAATGAGGCTGGAGAAATAATAATGGGGGGCAAGGAGATGGCAGATGAACTAAATAATTATTTTGCTTCAGTCATCACTGTGAAAGACACTAGCAGTGTGCCAGATGTTGTAGTGTGTGAAGGAAGAGAAGTGGGTGCAGTTACTATTACAAGGGAGAAGGTGCTCAAAAAAGCTAAAAGACCCAAGGGTCCATAAGTCACCCAGACCATATGAACTGTACCCTCAGGTTCTGAAAGAGGTAGCGGTAGAGATTGTGGAAGCATTAGCAATGATCTTTCAAAAATTTTTGGACTTTGGTGTGGTGCCAGAGGACTGGAAAATTGCAAATGTCATTCCACTCTTTAAGAAAAGAGGAAGACAGCAGAAAGGAAATTATAGACCAGTTAGGCTGACCTCAGTGGTTGGGAAGATGTTGGAATCAATGTTTAAGGATGAAGTTATGAAGTATGTGGTGACACAGGAGTTAGCATGTTTTCCTTAGGGGAAGATCTTACTTGACAAACCTGTTGGAATTCTTTGAAGTGATTACAAGTAGGATAGATAAAGGAGATGTAGTGGATGTAGTACATTTGGTTTTTCAGAAGGCCTTTGACAAGGTGCCACACATAAAGCTGCTTACCAGGTCAAGAGCCCATGGTATTACAGGAAAGTTACTAACATGGTTAGAACATTGGCTGATCAGCAACAGGCAGCAAGAGGGAATAAAGGGATTCTTTTCTGGTTGACTGCCAGTGACTAGTGGTGTTCTGCAGGAGTGTTGAGACCATTTCTTTTTAAGCTGTATGTCAATGATTTAGATGATAGAATAGATGGCTTTGTTACCAAGTTTGCAGATGATATGAAGATTGGTGGAGGGGCAGGTTCTGTTGAGGAAACAGGTAGGCTGCAGATGGACTTAGACTGATTAGGAGAATGGGCAAGAAAGTTGCAAATGAAATACATTGTTGGAAGATGTCCATGGTCATGCTTTTTGGCAGTAGAAATGAACGTACAGACTATTTTCTAAACAGGAAGAAAATCCAAAATCTGAGGTGCAAAAGGACTTGGGAGTCCTTGTGCAGAACACTTTAAAGGTCAACTTGCAGGTGGAGTCCGTGGTGAGGAAGGCAAATGCTATGTTAGCATTCATTTCAAGAGGTCTAGAATACAAGAACAAGGATATGATGCTGAAGCTTTATAAGGCACTGATGAGGCCCCACGTTGAGTATTGTGAACAGTTTTGGGCCCCTCATTTCAGGAATGATGTGCTGGTATTGGAGAGGGTCCAGAGGCAGTTCACAAGGATGATTTCGGGAATGAAAGGGTTATCATACGACTAAGGTTTGATGGCTCTGGGTCTGTACTTGCTGGAAATTAGAAGGATGAGGGGGATCTCATTGAAACCTTTCGAATATTTAAAGGCCAAAACAGAGTAGATGTGGAAAGGATGCTTCCCATGGTGTGGGAGTCTAGACAAAAGGGCACAGCTTCAGGATAGATGGGCAATCATTTAAAGCAGAGATGCGAAGAAATTTTTTTAGCCAGAACGTGATGAATTTGTGGAATTTGTTACCTCAAGCAACTGTGGAGGCAAGGTTGTTGGGTGTATTTAAGGCCGAGCTTGATAGGTTATTGATTGGACATGGCATCAAAGGTTACGGGGAGAAGGTCGGAGATCGGGGTTGAAGAATGCAAAAAAGGGATCAGTCATGGCAGAGCAGACTTGATTGGCCAGGCGGCCTAATTCTGCTCCTATGCCTTATGGTCTTATGGTCACTGATATACAGGAGGCCACTCTGGGAGCACCGGAAAGAGTAGATGACCCCAACATACTCATAGGTGAAGTTTTGCCTCACTTGGAAGGACTGTTTGGGGCCCTGAATGGTAGTGATGGAGGCGATTAATGGGGAGGGATGAATGGACAAGGGAGCCACGTAGGGAGCGATCCCTGCGGAAAGCGGAAAGTGGGGGGAAGGGAAAGATATGCTTGGTGGTGGGATCCAACTGGAGATGGCGGAAGTTGCGGAGAATTATGTGCGGGACGTGGAGGCTAGTGGGGTGGTAGGTGAGGACAAAACGAACCCTGTCCCCGGTAGGGTGGCGAAAGGATGGGGTGAGAGCAGACGTGAATGAAATGGAAGAGATATAGTTGAGGGCAGCATTGATGGTGGAGGAAGGGAAGCACCTTCCTTTGAAGAAGGAGGACATCTCCTTTGTTCTGGAATGAAAGCAGAGCAGAAGCAGCGGAGGTGAAGGAATTGAAAGAAGTGGATGACATTTTTACAAGTAACAGGGTGGGAGGAGGTATAGTCAAGGTAGCGGTGAGTGTCTGTGAGTTTATAATAGTCATCAGTAGATAAACTGTCTCCAGAGATGGAAACAGAGAGATCGAGAGAGGGGAGGGAGGTGTCAGGTAAATTTGAGAGCAGGGTGGAAGCTGAAGGCAAAGAGGAGGAAGTAGCACCAATGCAGTCATTGATGTAGTGTAGGAAATGTGTGGGATGGCTACCAGTGTAGGCTTGGAACGTAGATTGTTCCATGTAGTTGACAAACAGGCAGGCATAGCTGGGGCCCATGCGAGTGCCCATGGCTACAGCTTTTGTTTGAAGGAAGTGGGAGGAGCCAAAGGAGAAATTATTAAGAGAGAGGGCAAGTTCTGCTAGATGGATGAGAGTGGTGGTAGTGGGAACTAGTTGTGTCTGTGGTCCAGAAAGAAATGGAGAGCTTTGAGGCTTTCCTGGTGAGGGAGTGGAGGTGTGTAGGGACTAGACATCAATAGTAAAAATAAGATGATGGGGGCCAGGGAACTTGAAATCATTGAAAAGTTCCAGAGCATGTGAAGTGTCATGGATGTAGGTAGGAAGGGACTGAATTAGTGGGGGATAAAGCAGAGTTGAGGTATGCAGATATGAGTTCAGTGGGGCAGGTATAAGCTGAAACAATGAGTCTACCAGGATGAACGGGTTTGTGGATATTGGGTAGGAGGTAGAAATGGGAGGTGAAGGGTGCAGGAACTATGAGGGTGGTGGCAGTGGATGGGAGATCCCCAGAGTTAATATGGTTGTGTAATGATGTGGGAGATAATGCCATGGTGCTCTCCAGTGGGGTCCTGTTCCAGGGGTAAGTAAGAGGAGGTGTCTGTGGGTTGTTGCTGGTCTCAGCAAGGTAGAGGTCAGTACGTCAGACTACTAGAGCACCTCGCTTATCTGCGGGTTTGATGTGAGGTTAGGGAGTGGAGAGCAGAGCATTCGGAAGGAGTGAGTTTGGAATTGGAGAGAGGAATGTTGAAGTCGAGACGGTTGAGGTCCCGTCAACAGGTGGCAATAAAAAGGTCCAGAGCAGGCAGAAGACCAGGGCAGGGTGTCCAGGAAGAGGAGGAGGGTTGAAGACAGTAGGTGCGGGGTGGAGAGACCTTGCCAAAGAAGTAGCCTGGGAGATTGAGATGGCGGAAGAAGAGCTCAGCATCATGGCAGCTGCAGAACTCACTGAGGTGTGGGTACAGGGGGACAAAAGTGAGGCCCTTACTGAGGACAGAACATTCTCTCTCGGAGAGGGGAAGGTCAGAGGAAATGGTGAAAACTGGCATAGATGAGAGCTGGGATCGAAGGGGGAAGGGGGTTGGTGGTGTCTGAGGGGAAGGGAGGTTTGGGGTGTTCAGGGATGGTGTGGTGAGAGGAAGATGAAGACTCCAGGGGGCCTAAGAGCTGATGGTGGGACCTGAGTGAGACAGAATTGCAGAGTGGAACATCCTCTCCACTTTGACTCTGTGAGTTAATATTCAATAGGCTTTAATAAGGTTCCTCCCCCTTCCCATTCTTCTTTCAGGCTGTTTCAGTAATGATCAGCCAAACATTTCCTAATGACTCTGCAGATCAGAAGATTTTATGAATATGACTCCTAAAGCAAACCCAAATGTAAAGTATCAGTTGTCCAACCCTTTTCAGTGTTAAATGTTATTACCTTATTAAATACTATACAGTTTGATGCAGTAGGATTTCCAAATTTGGATGGGTTTCGCTTGAAATCATTTGTAGTTTGGTTGGTAATAACACTTTAATGAGTTTTGCGTTTTCAATCCTGGCAAGTTTGTTGATTTTCCATTTCTTGTTCCTATACTTCATGCTTATCAAAATTTTTGTAAATAACTGTTCTAAATTGGCCGTGAGCTGCATAGCATGAAGGACTTGAACCAAATTACTGTGGTTTGCATTTATTAGCTAGAGTGGAATTAAGAGGCCAATTAGCTGAAATGTGAACAAGGCCACTGGTTAGAGAGATGGACGGATCAAGAGGAGTATGTTCCTTTTCTCCTTTCTATTTGCTCGCAGGATAAGAGATAGTTGATATGCCTGCAGCTTAATCCACCAGCTAAACTCAGTTTGGTGATTTTGGCATGCTACACAATTGTCCCAAAATTGATATCTCATATGAGAATTGAATAAAATAATCCATCTTGCAAAAAATAATCCATCTGGTTGATACTCATTCATAAACTAAGTTCCAGTTGTCAGTAGAAATGTTTGCATTTAACTTATCTTTCATTATTAAATTTTTGGAATGCAATGGCTAACTGATTTAAAATAATGGTCATTATGCAGCGAGTTAGATTGTGGAATAATATGTATCAGTTCCTGTCACCTTGAAAGACAGAAATTAAGGACCTGCTTCATGTTGTGCTCTCGCAGTTGGCTGTTGGCTGTTGATGCTTTATGCTGGGAAAGGTCATGTTGTATGTGAAATGAGCTTTTAGTAATAGTGCATTTGTTGTCAAAACATACAGCAAATCACTTCTTCCAACAAACCAACAAGGCAATAGCCTGGAATTACAATTTTTATGGCCTGTAATTTCAATTTTTACAGCTTTGAACTGCACACGTGCAAAAAATGAAAGGCAGTCATAACTTATAGAAACATAGAAAATAGGTGCAGGAGTAGGCCATTCGGCCCTTCGAGCCTGCACCGCCATTTATTATGATCATGGCTGATCATCCAACTCAGAACCCTCCCCCTGCCTTCCCTCCATACCCCCTGATCCCCGTAGCCACAAGGGCCATATCTAACTCCCTCTTAAATATAGCCAATGAACTGGCCTCAACTGTTTCCTGTGGCAGAGAATTCCACAGATTCACCACTCTCTGTGTGAAGAAGTTTTTCCTAATCTCGGTCCTAAAAGGCTTCCCCTTTATCCTCAAACTGTGACCCCTCGTTCTGGACCTCCCCAACATCGGGAACAATCTTCCTGCATCTAGCCTGTCCAATCCCTTTAGGATTTTTAACGTTTCAATCAGATCCCCCCCTCAATCTTCTAAATTCCAACGAGTATTAGCCTATTAATTTATTTGCTTTTTGGAATATAAAGTATTTTTTCTCAATTGCATGAATTAAGATGTACAAGGGCCAATATGTAGTGGAAGCTCTAATTATGTATGTGGGAAAGGTCAACTCTTGACCTTTTTGATAATCTGATTAAAGTCCATTAGAATCCATATATGCATTGGGCATTAGCGGGATTCTTTAATACTTTATTATGTTCCCTTCAGCATGTGGGTAAAAGATAGGTCGAAAGAGAAACAGGTTTCAAGGTGCTCTCTTTCTGGATAAATGTGGAACAACACCTCCATTTTTCTATTTAATCCCTCCTACCCTCCATCTTGTTACAGGACTTCTGTTTTTTCCCTCTGCATCTTAAAAATTGTCACCTGTATCTTCATCAACTCTGCATCTCTCTCCATGCTCTACTGCAGAATATTTTTTCAGTTCTTCTTGTATTATTTCACCATTTTGTTCTGTGCGCTTAATAACAGGATTTACCCCTGTTCCCTCTGAGCTGCACAGGTGCATGGCCATGCCGTAACACCCTGACAAATCAGATTAACCCTTTCCTGCTCCTGCGCATATAGCCTTTGTTGCTGTGCAGTTGGAATTTAAATTTTCAGGCTGTGTAGAAATTTCCTGCTCAGATCAATGGTTGGTCCATGCATCCATGAAATAAAAATTACAGGAAATATTGGTACTTAGAGTCAATATTTAGTCAATAATCCACAGAGCAATACCAACATTAGAGAGCAACCTCCTTAATTCTTAGTTTACCAATTCCATATGTACTGTAATTCTAGACACACAGAAAAGTAATTAACTTTTAATTATCCATTGAAATGGTCTAGAATGTCTCATTGCTGGAGGTAGTTTGGGATGAGCAATAAACCCCGGTCTGTGAAACTCACAAAAATCTTGCCAGTAAGGGGAACTTGAGCTGTGAAGAAGATTAGTCCGGCTGAAAAAAATTGTTTCTTCAAGGCTGAAGTGAATTGAAATATGATGTATAAAACTTTGAGAGGACTAACTACGATGAATAAGAATAGTGCCACAGTAGCACAGTGTTTAGCACAGCACAATTATGGCTAAGGGCGTTCCAGAGTTTGGAGTACAATTCCGACGCCGTTTGTAAGGAGTCTGTATGTCCTTGCCGACGCATGCGTGGATTTTCCCTGTGATCCGGCTCCTCCCACACTTCAAAGACATACTTGGTAGGTTCAAAGTTCAAAGTAAATTTTATTAGCAAAGTACATATGTGTACATATGTGAAATTCATCTTGTGGGCAAACTCAGCAAATCTGTAGGATGGTAGCTATAACAGGATCAATGAACGATCAGCCAGCGTGCAGAAGACAACAGCATGTGCAAATGCAATATAAATGAATAGTGATAAATAATGAGAACTTGAGATAATGAGATAAGGAGTCCTTGAAAGTGAGATATTTGGTTGTGTGAACATTTCAATGATGGGGCAAGTGAAATTGAGTACAGTTATAACTTCTTATTCAAGAGCCTGATGGTTGAGGGGTTGCAACTGTTCTTGAACCTGGTGGTGTGAGTCCTGGTGCTCTTGCACTTTCTACCTGATGGCAACAGTGAGAAGGGAGCATGACCTGAGTGGTAGGATGCTACTTTCCTATGACAGCATTTCATGTACATGTACTGAATGGTTGAGAGGGCTTTAACAGTGATGTACTAGGCTGAATCCTTTACTTTTTGTAGGATTTTCCATTCAAAGGCATTGGTGTTTCCATACCAGGCCGTGATGAAGCCAGTTAATATACTCACCACTGCACATCTGGAGAAGCTTGTCAAAGTTTTAGATGTCATGCTAAATCTCCGCAAACTCCTGAGGAGGTAGGGTACTACTGTACTTTCTTTGTCACTGCACTTAACTGCTGGGTCTGGGACAAGTCCTCTGAAAAGTAACACACAGGAATCTAAAGTTGCTAACCCTCTCCACCTCTGATCCTCTGTTGAGGACTAGTTCATGGATCTCTGGTTTCCCTCTCCTGGTCTATAATCAGTTCTTTGGTCTTGGTGACATTGAGTGAGAGGTTGTTGTTATGACACTATTCAGCCAGATCAACCTCCCTCCTAAATGTTGATTTGTCGCCACTGTTGATTCAGCCGATGACAGTGGTGTCATCAGCAAACCTGAATATTGCATGGAGCTGTGGTTAGCCACACGGTCATAAGTGTAAAGTGAGTAGAGCAGGGAGCTAAGCACACAGCCCTGTGGTGCACCTGCACTAATGGAGATCGTGGAGGAGATGCTATTGCCAATCTGAACTGACTGGGGTCTACAAGTGAGGAAACGCTGGATCCAAATGCACAAGGTTGTATTGAGGCCAACGGCTTGAAGCTTATTCATTACTTTGGAGGGGATGATGGTATTGAATGCAGATCTGTAGTCAATAAAGACCATGCTAATGTATGCATCTTTGCTCTCCAGATGTTCCAGAATTGAGTGAAAAGCCAATGGGATGGCATCTGCTGTGGGACCTGTTGCTCTGGTAGCAAATTGGAGCTCATCCAAATTGCCTCTCAGCCAGGAGCTGATATGTTTCATCACCAACCTTTCAAAAATACCTTATCACTGTGGATGTAAGTGCAACTGGCCAATAGTCATTGAGGCAGGTCACCACGTTCTCCTTAGGTACTGGTATAATTGAAACCTGCACGAAGCAGGTGGGTACCACACACTGCTGAAACGGAAGGTTAAAGATCTTATCCAAATGGTCAGCATGGGTCTTTAGTATGTGGCCAGGTACACCATCCAGTCTGAATGTTTTCCATGGATTCACCTTCCTGAGGGACGTCAGCTTTAGAGACTGAGATCATAGTATAGTCAGTGTAGTTGAAAGAGAAGTCCTTAAATCTTTACATGCTATTATCTTCTGAGCTGGAAGATAGGATATTTTCCAATGTATTCCTCATTGACCAATTGTATCCCTCTATTTGATAATTTTCTCTGTTTGTTATTATCACACTGCCACTTGTGAGAAATGCATAATTTGGTCAACACAGAAAGCGCTGGAGGAACACAGCAGGTCAGGCTAGCCCTGATGAAGGATCTCAACCAGAAACACTCCATTCCCCTCCAGAGATGATGCCTGACCTGCTGAGTTCCTCCAGCAATTTGTGTGTTGCTCCAGATTTCCAGCAATTGCAGTCTTGTGTGTCTCTGTCATAAATTATCTGCTTCGGTTTCTTTGCTATAGTCACCTGACTCCACAAGTCGGAGAATTACATCGCGCGGTTTCAGCAAATTCAATGTCTCAACCAGGATTTCACTGCAAGACTTCCTCAGGACACTGGTTTATCAGTAACTTTTCTTTCATCGTAGTGACTCTCTTATATAGGGTGTGGAATGAGCTGCCAGTGGAAGTTGTGGATTCAGATCCAATTTCAACATTTAAGTGAAATTTGGATGGGTACATGGATGGGAGAGATATGGAAGGTTATGGTCTGGGAGCAGGTTGATGGGATTAGTAAGGTCAATAGTTTGGCCAAAGGGCCTGTTTCTGTGACTCTATGACATTCATTTCAGAGGGTGCAGCTTCAGAATAGAAGAACATTCCTTTAGAACAGAGTTGAAGAGGAATTTCTTTAGTTATGGGGTGGTGAATCTGTGGAATTCATTGCCAGATTTGGTTGTGGAGGCCAAGACATTGGGTATATTTAAAGCGGAGGTGATAGGTTCTTGATTAGTAAGGGTGTCAAAGGTTACAGGGAGAAGGCAGGAGGAGAAAGGGGTTGAGTATGATAACAAATCAGCCAAGATTGAATGACGGGGCAGACTTGATGCCTAATTCTGCTCCTATGTCTATGATCTTCTAATATAAGCATTGGGATATCCACTATTGGTTGCATAACATTCATCTCCATTTGATACCCCTCAGGAAATGAAGCAGTACATGCTTCTGTGTAGCAAGACTTAGAGAACATCCAGGCATTTGCTGAAAAGTGGCAAGCAACATTCATGCCTCAGAAGTGCCAAATAATACCCATCACCAATAAGCGAGCCCAATCACCAACTTGGCTGTGCCTAGTCACCAACCATCGTCATACTGCGGACTTAACATTGAAACATATTCTTGTCTGACCACTTTTCCTAAGTGACTCAGCATCAAATTTTACCAATGTCCCTGTGTAAAATTTACTGAATTAAAAGCACTTTCTAAGTGCAAGTTGTTTAATAATTTGTTCAGTCATTGTAAGTTGATTACTGGTATAGCGCATGCTGATCTAACAGTTCAATTTGGATAATTAGCCACATCATACCATAGGGTGAGCTTATTCAAGTTAAACTAAGGTTGATATGTTTATAATGAAAATAATAAATAAAGACAAACACACACTGCAAGCTATTAAATGTCACTGGCACTGACTGTTCAGATGATTAACCATGATTCACCAATCAATAAAATTATAGCTGGCTCTTTTCTCCCATTGGCTTCATGCCTCTTTATATTGGTGGTGTAATAAATGTCTACCAAGCGCTCGCTTTCTTAGGCGGTCCCTTGGCATTGACAATGACTTACTTCCATTCCTTTGATGGGTTCTGAGGCAGCTAACTAGCTCAGTTTGGGTACTGCATGGAGTTCACAGAGAGGCAGGATTTGTCTGATAGGCTATGGTGACTGGATAGTTTGTGGGATGAAGCCTCCTTCAGTTAAAGCATCCTTGTATCCACCCAGTGCATGGACTCAAAATTGCCAATAACATTCTCAATGTCCTTGACTGGTCATTAAGTTTCCCAAAAGTCAGAGGAAATGTTGCATTTCGCTAGGGAGGATTTCAGCAATATTGTATAACCTTACCCTCTGTCTACCAAGTAACCTGTTAGAGTCATATACTACTTAAATAGGCCCTTCGGCCCAACTGGCCTATGCTATCTGTGTTGTCCCATCTACCCCCATTTGGCATGTAGCCCTCTAAACCTCTCCTATCCATGTACTTATCTAGATGCCTTTTAAATACTGTTCACGTGCCCACCTCAGCCATTATCTTGGCAACTCATTTCAAATGTGCACCACCCTTTGGGAAAGAAATTTCCCCTGACGTCCCTTTTAAATTTCTTGTCTCTGATCTTAAACCTATGCTGTCTTGTTTTTAGCACTCCCTCCCAGGGAAAAAGAGGGGGTGCTTACAATCTATGTCCCTCATGATCTATATGACTCTATCAGGTCACCCCTCAATCTCCTGTGTTCCAGGGAATGAAGTTACAGTCTATGCACCCTCTCCTTGTGACTTGGGCCCCCAGTCCAGGTAATATCCTAGTAAATCTTTTCTGCTCATTTCCTAGTTTAAAATCACTGGCATGTGTTAAGAAATTTGTTAACTTTACGCAGCAGTACAATGAAAGATGTGAAATACGTGATAAATGAACATTGATTTAAAAATCTGAATTGCATTAAGTATATATATATATTAAAATGTAGTTAGATAGCGTTCATGGGTTCAATATCCATTTAGGAATTGCATGGCAGAGGAGAAGAAGCTGTTCCTGAATCGTTGAGTGAGTGCCTTCAGGCTTCTGTACCTCCTTCGCTATGGTAACAATGAGAAGAGGACATGTCCTGGGTGGAGGGGATTCTTAATTATGGATGCCATTATCTTTCCTCAACAGGGTGATCAAAACTACACAGAATACTCCAACAGCAAACTTTCCACTGACTTGTGTAACGGCCACATAACTTCAGAACTCCTATGCTCAGTGCCCTGAAATTTGCTGATGATACACCAATGTTGGCAGAATTTCAGATGGTGCTGAAAGGGCATACAGAAGAGCTGATTGTGGACTTCAGAAAGACTAAGACAAGGGAACACAAACCAATTCTCATAGAAGGATCAGAAGTGGAGAAAGTGAGCAATTTCAAGTTCCTGGGTGTCAAACCCTCTGAGGACCTAACCTGTATGCAACATATTGATATAGTTATAAAGAAGGCAAGACAGTGGCTATATTTCATTAGGAGTTTGAGGAGTTTTGGTTTGTTAACTAAAACACTCTAAAATTTATACAAATGTACCATGGAGAGCATTCTGACTGGCTGCATCACCACTGGTATGGGGGTATAGGGGGTAGTAGGGGCTACTGCACAAATCAAAGTAATTTTCAGAAACTTATAAATTAGTCAGCTCCATTCTGGGTAATAGCCTCCATAGTAACCAAGGCATTTTCAAGGAATGGTGCCTTAGGAAGGTGGCGTCCATAATTAAGGATCCCCTCCACCCAGGACATGTCCTCTTCTCATTGTTACCATAGCAAAGGAGGTACAGAAGCCTGAAGGCACCCACTCAACGATTCAGGAACAGTTTCTTCTCCTCTGCCATCCAATTTCTAAATGGATATTGAACCCATGAACGCTATCTAACTACATTTTAATATATATATATATATATATATATATATATATACACTTAATGCAATTCAGTTTTTTAAATCAATGTTCATTTATCACGTATTTCACATCTTTCATTGTACTGCTGTGTGAAGTTAACAAATTTCTTAACACATGCCAGTGATTTTAAACCTGATTCTGTTTCTGACTGGTGAAGGCCAGCATGCTGAAATCCTTCCTCACTACCCTATCTACATGTGATGTCACTTTCAGCAAACCATGCACTTACTTTCCTAGGTCCCTCTATTCCATAACACTCTCCAGGCCCTACCATTCACTGTATAATTCCTATGCTGCTTTGAACCCCGAAATTGCATAACCTCACATTTATTTGGATTGAACACCATTTGTCAGTCCTTATCCCACTTACCCAGTTGATCAAGGTACCTCGTATTTTGTCATAATCTTCTACACTCTCTATAACACCACCTACAGTTTCTAAGTGTGGGCACATGGCCAAGTGGTTAAGGCATTGGACTAGCGACCTGAAGGTCGTGAGTTCAAGCCTCAACTGAGGCAACGTGTTGTGTCCTTGAGCAAGGCCCTTAATCACACATTGCTCTGTGATGACACTGGTGCCAAGCTGTATGGGTCCTAATGCCCTTCTCTTGGACAACATTGGTGTCATGGAGAGGGGAGACTTGCAGCATGGGCAACTGCTGGTCTTCCATACAACCTTGCCCAGGCCTGCGCCCTGGAGAGTGAAGACTTTCCAGGCGCAGATCCATGGTCTTGCAAGACTAACGGATGCCTTTACTTTACTTACTTTACAGTTTCTAAGTTAACTAACCATACCTTGCACATTCACATCCAAATTAGTTATATAAATTACAAACAAGAAAATCTCCAGTCTGAGAATAAACCTCTGAGCAACACTCTCTGCTTGCTACTACTGAGCCGTTTATGAATCAAATCTGTAATGTTCCTTGGATGCCATGCAGTCTAACTTCCCTGCCTAGACTGCCATGGAGGATCTTGTCAAAGGCCTTGCTGAACTCCATATTGATAACATCCACTACCCTACCCACATCTACCCTCATGGTTACTCTTTTGTATTTAATATTTCAGTGATATCTGAACAATATTGTAAATATATTGTTTGATTAAGCAGTCTTTGTTGTTTATATACTGCATTGTGGGTTATATGTAAAAGTATGTGAATGGTATACTTCCACCATGTCATTAGTGCGTGTCTGGCTTTTAAGTAAAGAAGTGAAGCGTACACGTTCTCCCAGTCTTCCTGTGTTTTTCCTTCAATTAGTTTTATGTTTTGAAGGTACAAAACGTAGCAGGGGTGGCAAGAAAGTTTTAAATGAACCTGAGATGACTACTTACCTGTTGAAGCACTGCGAGGAGTTTGAGGTTAAAAAAAATGCAATGAGAAATTGTCGAGTAAAAAAAACAATGCAGCATGTGTTTCTTCGGGAAGGGACAGAGATGAGCGAGTTTAAAAAAAAAGGCAGAATATAGACAAATTCATATTTTCACAAACTGATTACTGGGTCTTAATAATCAAAAATAAAAAAGAAGCAGGAATGGCCGGCTACATTTGAAAGATAGACATGTTCGACTGCACAGGAGGTAACTGGATATTGTATATTTAGTGAATTGAGTAGTACCTGTATTTTGAGGCAAATGAAATAGCCAATGAAAAGTATGTGCCTGTTTTGCTAAATGGATTGGATGTAAAGGCATACAGTTTGCTTAGGTTTAACTGCCCAACCAAACCAGCTGAAATGAGATTTCAAAGTTCAAGGTAAAACTATACATGTCACTATATACAACCTTGAGATTCGTTTTCCTGTGAGCATACTCAGTAAATCTAGGAACCAATAGAAACAATGAAAGAATACACCCAACGGAACGGATCAACTACCAATCTGCAAAAGACAACAAACTGAGCAAATGCAAAAGACCAAAAAAAAAAATAATTAAGTAATGAACATTGAGAACATGAGAAGAAGAGTCCTTGAAAGGGAGTCCATAGGTCATGAGAACAGTTCAGTGACGGGGCAAGTGATGTTGAACAAAGTCATCCCCACTGGTTCAAGAGGCTGATGGTTGAGGGGTAATAACTGTTCCTGAAGTTGGTCGTGTGAGTCCTGAGGCAACTGCACCTTCTTCTTGATGACAGCAGTGAGAAGAGAGCATGACCTGGTTCGTGGGGGATCCCTGACGATGGATATTGCTCTCCTGCAACTTTGCTCCATGTGGACGTGCTCAATAGTGGGAAGAGCTTCTCCCAAGATGTGAGGTTTCCATACCAAGCTGTGATGCAATCAGTCAATATTATCTCCACCACTTATCTACAGGCGTTTGCTGAAGTGTTTAGATGTTATGCGAATCATTCACAAACTTCTAAGGAACAGAGGCAGTGTCATGCTTTCTTCATAATTGCACTGAAGTGCTGGGCCCAGGACAAGTCCTCTGAAGTTATAACATAGAGGAGTTTAAAGTTGCTGACCCTCTGCACTTTTGACCGTCCAATGAAGATTGGCTCCTGGACCGCTGGTTTCCTTCTCCTGAAGTCAATAATCAGCTCCTTAGTCTTGTTGACATTGAGTGAGAGGTTGTTGTGGCACCACTCAGCCAGATTTTCAATCTTCCTCCTATATACTGATTCATCACCACCTATAATTCGGCCAACAGCAGCAGTGTCAACAGAAAACTTAAGTATGGCATTGGAGCTGTGCTTAACCATGCAGTCATTAGTGTAATGTGTGTAGAGCAGGAGGCTATGCACCTAGCATTGTGGTGCACCTGTGTTGATGGAGATTGTGTGGGACATGTTGTTGCCAATCTCAATTCGGTTTCTGCAAGTGAGGAAATCCAGGATCCAATTGCACAAGGAGGCACTGAGGCCAAGGTCTTGAAGCTTATTGGTTAGTTTTGATGGGATGATAGTATTGAATGCTGAGCTGTAGTCAATAAAGAGCATTCTGACGTATTCATCTTTCCTGTCCAGATAATCAAGGGTTGAGTGGAGAGCCAAAGAAATGGCATCTGCAGCAGACCTGTGGTTGCATTTCATTAGCTTTGTTAATATTGTGAAAGTGATGCAGGAACATTTAGAACTGAAACTATTGTTAATTGCAGAACGCTTTAGGTTTCATAAGCAGAATTAAAAGGAAGGGTAGTCCATTTCAGCACATGGGGCTGAAGTAAAGAGATTGTCTGAGCATTTTCATTTCAGTGATGGGCTTAGTGATTCATTGAGAAATCACTTAGTTTGTGGAATCTTGCAAGAAAGCATTCAAAGCTAGCTCCAAACTGGAGCACGACTTACATTTAAAAGAACAGTTGGAAGAGAAATGGAAACAGCAGACAGAGACACAATTGAGTTGAGGTCTGGAATTAAAGTCAGTGAAACGTCTAAACAGAAGCATGCCTGACCAAATAAATTACATTACCGTTGTGGCAAGGTCCCACATATCCAGAGGAACGCAGATTTAAAGGCGAATCTTACAGAAAATGCAACTCAATAGGACACATACAAAGAGCATGAGGGGCAGACAAAAACAAATAGACTGCACAGGGAAGAGAAAAAAGATAGAAAGTCAAATCGCAGTTTCAAAAACAACACTGATCTGCATGCTGTTGATGAAAAGTTTGAAAATGATGAGAGTAACACACGACTGAGTAGCTTTGAGATTTACAGTGTGGAAACTGACAAGAGACCAACAATGTAGTGTACACAAGGAGTGAACAGCAAATGAATTAAAATGGCGTTGGACACTAGCTCAGCTGTTTCAGTCATTCCACAAAATGAGTTTGAATGGCATTTCAAAAATACTGAAGTGGAGACTACAGATATCCAACTGAGAACTTATACTGGAGAAATGATAAATCCTATGGGCATGACATTTATATTAAGTGAGATTCAGCAACTAACAAGCCACATTGGACTTGCATGTGGTAAAAACAGGAGGGCCAGTGTTGCGTGGCAGTGCTTGGCTGAGGCAACTACAACTTAATTGGAGATCTATTCACAATTTGCATGCCATGCCACCTGCAAAAGAGTCGACTGAAAGCCAAATAAGAACTGGATGACGCCACAGCAGGGTTCAAGGATGGCATTGGAAAACTCAAGCATATCAAGGGCAAAATAGTATAAAATAAAAATGCCACGCCCAAGTTTTACAAAGCCCAGAGGGTTCCTTATACCTTCCATGATAATGTGGCCGGTGAGCTAGATTGCATGGAAACTAAAGGAATTTTTTCCAAAGTTGAGTGGAGCCCATGGGCAACATCAGTTGTCCCTATAACTAAGAAGATTGGGTGTGTCAGGATCCGTGGTGATTTTAAGGTTACTATCAACCCACTGCTGAAAGTAGATCAATAACCTCAGCTCAGGGTAGAGGATATCTTTGCAAAGCCTTCTGGAGGGAAACACTTCAGCAAAGTTGACTTAGCTGAGGCCTACCGACAGATGGAGATGGAGGAAGAGTTCAAAGTGTTTCTCACCAGAAACACTCACAAAGGGCTTTATTACTATAATAGGCTTATTTTTGGAGTACTATCTGTATCTACGCTCTGGCAGAAAGCTATGGACCAGGTGCTGAAAGGCTACCAGGGACTCAGTGTTACCTGAATGACATCATTGTTACTGATAAGGATGACAAAGAACACCTCCAAAATCTCAAAACAAAGTTAAGTAGATTCGAAGATTATGGTTTCAGAGCACAAGGCAACAAATGTGAATTCTTTAAACCAAGCGTCACTTACTGTGTTCACACAAGAATTACACATGTGTGCAGAAAAAATTCAAGTGGATGCCCCAACGCCGAAGTACGTGTCACAGTTGCGGTCTTTTTTAGGATTTGTCAATTACTATAACAGGTTCCTGGCAGACCTGGCTACTGAGCTTCATGGCACTACAGATTGGGAAGAACTGGCAAAGGCAAAGCCGTGTGAGGTGACTTTTTAAAGGCAAAGGAAACGGTGACATCAGACCCACACATTATGATCCACATCGTCCAGTAAGGCTTGCCTGTGATGCCTCACCTTATGGTGTAGGTGCGGTCACGTCACATGTTATGTATGATGGAAGTAAATGCACCCATAACCTTTGCATCACACTGCAGAGAGAAATTATGCACAGATTGACAGAGAAGCCTCAGGTCTGGTTTGGGGTGTAAACATTTCAACCAGTACTTGTATGGGAGAGAGTTTAACCTCACTACTGATCATGAATCACTATCGTCAATTTTCAATCCACAGAAAGGAGTTCCACTAACAGCATCAGCACAAATGCAAAGATAGCCTTTGTTTCTTGGAGGCCGCAATTTAAAGATTGAATTCAAGAGGATGACTAATCATGGAAATGCTGATGGATTGTGCCATTTGCCCTTGGAAAAGGAAATACTTGAACATTGACCAAATAATACATTCCTTTCCCTGATGTAAACTGAAAGTTGCCCTATTATGGCAAGAGATGATTCAAGGGGAAACCAGAAACTACTCCACGCTCTCATGTCTACATGGTCACTCAAAATGGCTGGAATATGCAGCAGAAATTCAATTTCCCCCATTTTTACCAGCACTGGGATGAACTTGCCCTTGACAGAGATTGCCTTATGTGGGGATTGAGTGTTGTTACACCAACCAAGCTTAAAGCTGCACTGTTGGGGGATCTGCATGCTGGTCATCTAGGCGTCATTAAAATGAAAGCATTGGCTCAAGGCTTTGTTTGGTGGCTTGGGATAGATCAGCAGATCGAGCAGCTTACCATGCACTGTTCAGGACGACAACACATACAGAAGAAGAGTGTCTGCAGCTGCCAGAACCACTTCCTGCAGTCCCAGGGTCAACTTGTATGACCACTTCAGAGAAGGCTGCAGAATCTGAGATTATTTCACTGCCACAAGTCTCACCTGCCAAGCGCAGTGAAACCCCTGCCCTGCCCCTATCCCGTTAGGAAAAACGTTATCCCACAAGAGTAAGAAATCCTCCACAGCTATTAAATCTTCAGGCCTGAGTGGGACAATTTAAAATTGACTGTGGATGTCTGTATAGTAATTGTATTATATACATAGTATAACTATATATACAGTTGAGATACATTCTATATTGAGTTAGAATTTAGAGCAACTGTTGTGCATTTAATACTTCAGTAATATTTGAGTAATATTGTTTGATTAAGCATTCTTTGTTGTTTACATAATGCATTGTGGATTCTATGTAAAAATAAGTGAATGGCATACGTTATCAAATTACCATGTATTAAGTGCGAGCCTCACTAAAAGTACACTTTGTAAAGACAGAGTACACTTCGTCCCTGTCTCCCGTTGTTTTTCTTCCAATTAGCTTTATGTTTTAGAGTTACAAAACATAACATTTGCCTCCTCAAAGAACAAAATATTTGCAGACCTGACTTTGCACGCACAAAGCTGTGCCGGCTATCACAAATTAGACCCATTCTCTCCAGATGTTAGTAGATCCTGTCTGTCAGAAACCCACTCTCAGTAATTTACACACCATCAATGTCAAATTCATTGGCCTGTAGTTTACTGGCTTAATTGTGCCACATTAGCCAACCTGCAGTCCTCTGGAACCTGGCCTGTGGCTAGAGAAGAAACAAATATCTCTGAAAGGGCCTCTGCAGTTCCTTTTCAAGCTTCCCACAAGGCTTGAGTATGCACTAGGTTATGCCCCAGGATCTTATATATCTTAATACACTTTAAGTCTCCAGTACCTCCTTGCTGCAGATTCCTATGTGATCCAAGACATCACCATTTGCCCCATTTCCTTAAGCTAGAATCATCTTCTCCACAGTAAAAACTAAATAGAAATATGTATTAAAAATCTCACCCATTTCCTTTGGTTTCACACATAGATGGTCATGTTGATTTCTAAGGGGGCCTCTTCACTCCCTATCACTCCCTATCGCTCTTTTACACTATATATGTGTATATATATATATATATATATATATATATATATATATGTGTGTGTGTGTGTGTGTGTGTGTATATAAAGTGTAAAGGGATAGGCAAAATCCGAAGAGATTCTATATATATAATCTTGCCTGCCAAATCCTCATTTTCTTGTCCTTAACTTCCCCCTTAAGTACACTCTTACACTTCTTGTAGACGTCAAGAGAATTCACTAGTTCACAATTACTAATGCACAGTATCAGGCCTCTCTCTTTTCTTTAACCATAGATTCAACATCTCTCATCAAGCAGGGTTCCCAAAACCTGCCAGTCTTATCCTTCACCCTAACAGCAACACACAGGTGTTGAATTCTTGACGTCACACTCCTAAAGGCCTCCAACTTGGCAAACGCTCCTTTCCTTGCAAATAACCACTGCGAGATCCCGTCTAATGGTTTGAAAAATTGCTCTCCCCCAAGTCATGACCTTGACCCCTGAGCTGTCATACCCTTTTCCAGATCTTATAAAGTAATTTGAGGAAGTTACCAGGAAAGTTGATGAAGGCAAGGCAGTAGATGCTGTCTACATGAACTTCAGCAAGACATTTGACAAGGTCCCGCATGGAAAGCTTGTCAAGAATATTCAGTCACTTGACATTGAGGATGAGGTAATAAATTAGATTGGACATCGGCTTTGTGGGAGAAGCCAGAGAGAGGTAGTAGGAGGTTGCCTTTCTTACCGGAGGCCTATGACCAGTGGTGTGTCCGCAGGGATCGGTGCTGGGTCCTTTGTTGTTTGTCATCTACATCAATGATCTAGATAATAATGTGGTTAACTGGATCAGCAGATTTATGGATGACACCAAGATTCGGGGTGCAGTGGTCAATGAGGAAGGCTATCATAGCGTGCAGAGGGATCTACATCAGCTGAAAAAATGGACTGAAAGATGGCAGATGGAATTTAATGCAGACAAATGTGAGGTTTTGCACTTTGGTAGAACCAGCTAGGTTAGGTATTACACAGTGAATGGTAGGGCACTGAAGAGTGTGGTAGAATAAAAGGATCTGGAAATACAAGTGCATAATTCATTGAAAGTGGTGGCACAGGTAGATGGGGTCGTAAAGTGAGCTTTTGGCACATTGGCCTTCATAAATTAATGTCTAGAGTACAGAAAATGGAATGGTATGTTGAGATTGGATAAGATGTTGGTGAGGCTAATTTGGAGTATTGTGTGCAGTTTTGGTTACTTACCCACAGGAAAGATGTAAACAAGATTCAAAGAGTGCAGAGAAAATTTACAAGGATGTTACTGGAACTGGAGGAACTGAGTTATAAGGAAAGATTGAATAAGTTAGGACTGTATTCTTTTAAACAGAGAAGATTGAGAGGAGATTTGATAGAGGTATACAGGACAAAATTATGAGAGGCACAGATAGGGTAAATGCAAGAAGGCTTTTTCTACTGAGGTTGGATTGGATGACAACTAGCGGTTATGAGTTAAGGGTAAAAGGTGAAAAGTTTAAGGGGAGCATGAGGGGAAGCTTCTTCACTCAGAGGGTCATGACAGTGTGGAGTGAGCTGCCAGTACATGTGGTCCATGTGACCTCGATTTCGATGTTTAAGAGAAGTTTGGGTAAATGCATAAATAGTGAAGGGTTGATGAGAGTAGGCAGTTTAAATGGTTTCAGCATGGACTAGATGGGCCAAAGAGCCTGTTTCTCTGCTGTACTTCTCTATGACTCTATTTTAAAACTAATAGAATTGTGGTCACTGGACCAAAGTGCTTGCGCCAAACTCTTCCACCACTTGCCCCACCTCATTTCCCAGCAGCCTGTCCAGTGTTACTCTATCTCTAGTAGAAACTTCTGTATATCGATAAAGGAAATGTTTTTTGGACATATTTCATGAATTTCATTCCATTCAAACTTTTTACGCTATGGTTGTCTTAGTCAATATTAGAGCAGTTAAAAACATCCATTAATGCAGCTGGTCAGAATAGGAAATAGAGGGTCTGTTCTGGCAACCCGGTGCCAAAATGCAAACACAGTGACATGCCTAACAGAGCCAACTGTGTATGGCTAGGCAGTCAGTACTTGCGGCTATTGGCTTTTCTCATCAGTAAATTTTGGGGATTGTGCAGAGACATCAATGGTAATAATTTCTTAGTGCCTTGAGATGCCTGCTGCACGTAGTCCAGGTCTCAGAAGCATATAGGAGGGCAGGGTTCATTGCTGCCTGGTAAATGATGAGTTTAGTGCCACATATGCAGTATTGATTTTCAAATACTTTTTGCCTCAACCAACCAAAGGCTCCACATATACATTGTAATCCATGGAGATGTTGCTGATATATGCTTTCACCAAAAGGTAACACTTGGGATAAGGGAAGTGATCCACATTTTCCAGCTGCATTGTGGTGCCATAAAGGGAAGTTGCTAGAGATATTTAGTATTAGATCAATTGTCTCAACTGCTTCAACAATGGCTTGGAGATCAACCTTTGTATGTGTGCCAGCTCAACCAATGTCTTCATACTTCATCTCAACTCTTGAAGTATTCGTAACCTTGGATCAGGACTATAGACCCCAAAGGCTGAAAATTAATTCTGAAGATTAACTCCATCTCTACAGGGAGTCCATTGGAGGTGAGGTGCAATGTTGTGGCAAGAAAGATTGGGGAAAATGATGGGATAATAAGAACTTTCTTTGACACCAGTCTTCACCAAGAATGATTCTGTTGTAGACCTAAGAGTTTACTGTATACTCAGACTTGCGTGTCACCTTGGAGCAAACATAAAATGAATGTAACACCCTGGTGAAGGTTTCACTGCTAATGTAATGGTCTTTCTGTAGAGGCAGTGTTAGGGTTATGGTTAGAGATATTGGGAATGTGAGCCATCTAATCAGGGGAACTTTTTTTTTTGTTTGTGTGTCTGACCCTAGTGTGAGCTGAGGTCTTTGTTCAGTGGGAGATGAAGAGAGAAGATGCTGGAGAGAACCGGTCATAGGATTCGTCCCAGTGGGGGATCATGATTTGATGGAGCAAGGTGCAGAGGTCTACTGAGGATCAGTGAATATGACTTTTGGAAGAGTTGTGCTCCAACTTGTGCACGTTTGACTGTTTAATTATAATGGACCCTTTTTGATTTTTTTCTTTCTTTTCTTTACTAACCCTTCAGATAAGTTAACATTCATAAATATAATTCCTTTAATCGTATGCAGTGTGCTGTCTGAAATTTTTCTTGACATCAAGTTGTAACAGGGTAGCAAATCACACAGCATCCACACAAACCAGGGTTTGGGTGGGAGAGCCATCTCAATCTCACGGAGTTGGCAGGACTGAAATGTGTATTCCCGAGACGTACCTAGCCCAAGGAAACAAGGGTTTCATGAAGATGAATATTTGCAATGGCTGAACTTGAAGAGGATGCTCCACAATCCTTGTGTCTTCACCCTTTCCCTTTCTCCTCCCCCACCCAGTTAAAATAAGAAAAAAGTTTCGGTTAGGTTGAAAATGGCCATATGGAATGTTTAGTGCTGTTCCCAGAACCTCTTCAGAGTTGACGTGCAGTAAAGACCAGATCCATCGTGTCTCTGCATGGATGAAAGTTGCACTTTGATTTAGGGTACAGCCACTTGGAGGAGGTGATTGGGAGGGAGGGCTCTGGGCTTCACTTGCTTTGTGGCAGACAGCCAAATCACAATTAATTTTGTCTTCACAATTATTATTCTCTGATTTTAAATTATTAATCAAACTTGCATCTATGGTCTTTTTCAGGGGAATTTCCCTCATGTCAGTCAATCGTTTGAGAAGAATTTCACAGCCTGTGTCTCCATATTGCTTACATGACGGAACAGTATTTAATTAGCAATGGGTAATTTATAACGACCTGTCCATTGTGTATGTATCAGATTTGGTTCTTTAAGGTTGTCATGGCTGGGGGAGGGGGTGGAATTGGGGGTGGAGGGAGGGTGGTGTAGTGGAGATTTGCTCCTACTTCTTATTAAATGCTCCCAATGGCATATGTCTCAAATAGCCTCTGACAACCAAGTCCAGCTCCTCGCATTCATGTGTGGCTCAGCTACGAAGCCTGGCAGAACTGTTTCTACTGAAGGTGAAGGGGAAAAGGTGGGTTACTGGAGCAGGTGGGTTTTATCAGCCGTGGCTGGCAGCTCATCTAGAAGGAGGAAAACTCTGTTCTCAAACCTCTGCTGCCTTGTGGATATACCAACTCTTGGGATAGGCTTCAGGATAAACCTTGTGGAAAAATCTGAAGCTGGAGTCCCTAAGGCAATCCTGTGTTGTTCATTGCTGACTGGCAATTCCTGTGACGCTGCTGGTCTCAAACTCTGCCGTTCCTTTGGATTCAGCAGCTGTGTGGAGAGGGGGAGCCTGCTGCATGGGCAACAGCTTGCTCTCCATATCGTACTGCTCTGGCTTGCGTATTGACTACTGGCATTGTTAACAACAACATAGACAACTAGGATGCAACTTCCATGGTCAACCCAACCAATGGAGGTCCTCCAGATTCAATTTAATATTCTATAATAGCTTTGGAACAAGGCAGTGGTCTCTTCTCTTGAGATGATATACAATATAATGATCCTAAATTTCATTCCACCCAATCTCTCCACATGGAGCACTCCTCTCATCCGAGGAATTAATACTGTAGAACATCGTGGTATTGCGACTGAGGCAGAAGTATGTAACTGTTACTTGTCTGGCTGACTCCATTGAACAGAAAATCTTATCCTTCTTTGGATATCACACGAAAGTCAAACCTTCCCTTTTTAAATTGTGAAAAAAAATCAACAGAACTTCCGACTTATTTTTCAAAATGGATATTAAAGTAGTAATTAAAGATGTTATAATGTCCTGGTTTCCAAAATGGCAGTCTCTGCAAAGTACTGAACTAACAGTTGTCTGTTATACTTAGAGCAACACTCACAACACGCTGGAGGAACTCAGCAGTTCGGGCTGCATCTGTGGAAACGATCAGTCAACATTTCAGGCCAGAACCCTTTGTCAGGACTGAAGAGGGAAGGGGCAGAGGCCCTATAAAGAAGGTGGGGGGAGGGTGGGAAGGAGAAGGCTGGTAGGTTCCAGGTGAAAAACCAGTAAGGGGAAAGATAAAGGGGTGGGGGAGGGGAAGCAGGGAGGGGATAGGCAGGAAAGGTGAAGAAGGAATAGGGGAAAGCACAATGGGCAGTAGAAGGAGGCGGAACCATGAGGGAGGTGATAGGCAGCTGGGGGAGGGGCAGAGTGAAACTGGGATAGGGGAAGGGAGGGGGAGGGAATTACCAGAAGCTGGAGAAGTCAATGTTCATGCCAAGTGGCTGGAGACTACCTAAACGATATTTGAGGTGTTGCTTCTCCAATCTGAATTTAGCCTCATCATGGCAGTAGAAGAGGCCATGTATGGACATATCCGAATGAGAATGTGAAGCAGAGTTGAAGTGGGTGGCAACTGGGAGATCCTGTCTGTTCTGGCGGACGGAGTGGAGGTGCTTGACGAAGTGCTCCCCTAATCTGCGTCGGATTTCACCGATGTAGAGGAGGCTGCACCGGGAGCACCGGATGCAATAGATTATTTTGTGTTATACTTAGAAGCACTGTTGGGATATTTCAACTTAGACAATGAGCATACAAAATATTACCAGGTGGAATTAATTAACAGCAAAACAGCTAGCAAAAGTAGTCTGGTTAGATTACACTGGACAACAAAGATTTTACTTCATGAATACTTTTGGATGTATCTTATGGATTTTGGGCTGCCGATCATGAAAATCCCCATCATGCACCACATTTTTGAAATTGCCGATATTTGTGATTTCAATTCATAATTCATGTCAGAATAAGTGATGCCAAGATTAAGAAAAGCATTTTTGTTGGTTCACCAAACAGGACATCAATGACAGGCAACTCGAAGAACTTCTAGTGGGACTGGAGAAAATTACATGGAAGGTATTCAAGGATGTTGTTGAAAATTTCTTGGCAACCACAGAGCACCAAACTACATGCATCTGGTTGACAACATGTTTCAAGCATACAAAATCATGAAGTGCAATATGTCACTTCATTTTCTGCATTCCTATTTAGACTTCTTCTCTCCAAATCACTGATGAGGATGGTGAAAGGTTTCACCAGGACATTGTAGTCATGAGGAAATGGTATCAGGGCAACAGGAATCCATCAGTGCTGGCTGATTATTGTTGAACACTTAAGTGAGAAGCCTCAGACACTGAGTACAAACAAAAATCATCAACTAAACATTGTCAGCTTAGTTAAACTATTGCAATGTGTAATGTATGGATCTATTTCTTTTAGCGCAAAGACTCCTCTTAGTACTAATTATTGACTGATAACTTATGCATACACATTGATTTGCTGCTCTCTCTGTGAAGCGAATATACATGTTAACTTCTTCTCTGTGTGTGTGTGCCTTTATTTATTTGATATGTAGTTGTACAGACACAACAAATTGTCCAACCATTTGAACCTGAATGTCAGTGAATATGACCAACTACACCGACAGTTATGAGACAACAGAAATCAGAGGGAAGGAGAGAGACAGTTAGAGGAAAGAGTGAACTGACCCAGTACAAAGAAGGTGGTCATGGATGCTAGCAAAGGGCTCGAGAATAACAGTGCACAGTACACAGTGAGAAATGCAACTAGCAAAGCTGAAGTAAAAATAATGTGGCGATGGCCTTAGTCGAGAAAGTTGACAAATTTGATAGTGCTTAATGAGGACTGGGAATCGTATATTGAGAGGGTTGAAATGTATTGTAATGCCAACGATGTGGATGAGATAAAGAAAGTCTCCACACTTCTTAGTTTAATGGGTGTGAGAAAGAACAGTCCATTACGTAACTTGGTGACTCCTGAAAAGCCAGCCAGCAAGATGATGGATGAAATTGTTGCAATTTTGCAAAATCACTTGAGCCCAAAACAACTGAGAGATTTAGATTTCACAAAAGAAACCAGTCAAAGGATGAAAGCATTTCTGAATACATTGCAGAATTGCACCAACTTTCCCAATACTGTGACTTTAGAGATTGACTTCCTGAATCATGAATGGACAAACTTGTATGTGGCATTCATATTCAAAGCATTTGAAACTACTGTCTGATAGAGACCTAACCTTAGAACAGGCATTGACCATTGCAATATTGTTAGGGACTGCAGCAAAGGATGCGACAGAACTACAAGAAAAAAGAGTTTAGAATGTGAAGATCAAAAAATGTCCCTGAAAGATGCAGAAGGCCATAAATGTTATTGATGTTGCAAATTCTCCCATGATGCAAATGACTGTTGGTTTAAAGAAAAAGTTTGCAGAAGATGTTAAAGGCACGACTACACAGAGAGAGTGTGCAAGTCAGATCAAAAGCACAACTGAAGAGAAAAAACAGAGTGAAAAATTTCAAACACCAAACTAAACAGATGCATAAGGTGACTGAATGTGAAGTTGAAACAGAAAACACTGAGTTTGACAAAGATGAACTGTCATGCCTAGAAATGTATATCATTATAGAAGCAGATTGCAAAATCATATGGATCACAACTGATGTGTCTGGTGTAAAACTGAAAATGGAGCTGGATACAGTGTCAGCTTTGTCCATAATTTCAGAGGCTGACTGCAACAGTCTGTTTTCTAAGCTACCATTATAAATGACCTCGGTGATGCTAAAGGACTATACTGGTGAAAAAGTGTCTCCCAAAGACAAACTGAAAGTGAATGTGATGTACGGAGGACGAACACAGCAGTTAGAGCTTTATATACTGTAAAGTGGAGGGCAGCACTTTTCGGACGTGAATGGTTGAGAAAAGTCCCACTAGACTGGCACTCAATCAAAGCCCTCAGTCTGGCATCAACAGACACCTGGAACCCAAATGGTAACACTAACCAGAGACTGGCACAGCTGTATAATGCTAGTGAGAAGGTGTTTGAGAAGGGGATTGGTAAACTCAAAGGCATGAAGGCCAGAATTGAACTGGATGAAGCAGCAACACCACAATTCCATAAAGCACCTTGTCCTAAAGTTGATACTGAATTTGTCCTAGCGAACAAGAAAGGGAAGGCAAATGCCATATATACGAGGATTTCAAAGTGAGAATTAACCTGGTGCTGCGTCCTGTGCAGTATCCCCTGCCACGAATAGAAGACATTTTTGCATGTTTGGCAGACGGGGAGAGGTTTTCAAAGATTGGCTTGTCAGAAGCCTATCTGCCAATGGAGATTGCAGAGTTAAGCAGGAAGTTCCTCACAATCAACACTCACAAGGGTCTGTTCCAGTATATTTGTTTCGTCTTTGGCGTGGCAATTTGGCAAACAGCAATGGTCTAAGTGCTCCAAAATATCCCCAGAACACAACGTCACCTTGAGGACATCATCGTGACAGGCAAGAATGATGAAGAGCACCTCCAGAACCTTGGGAAGGTGCTTCCCAGGCTAAGTGAGTATGGTCTGCATGCAAAGAAAGAGAGATGTAAGTTTTTCCAGAACAAAATCTTACATTGTGGACATGTCATTGACAAGATTGGCTTGCACAAGTCACAAGAGAAGAGTGAAGCAATGCTGTAGGTGCTTAAGGTGCTTAAAGCAGAAAACATGTCATAACTCAGGTTATATTTGGGCCTTGTTAGCTACTACCACCGGTTTCTCCCAAGCATTGCTGCATTGCTACAGTGCTGCATCCATTGAGCACACTGTTGCAGACAGGAGCAAGGTGGTCAGAAAGATGTGAAAGGGCATTCAGGGAATCAAAAGAGACTAATAACATCATATGAACTGCTCACCCATTATGACCCATCCCTGCCCATCAGACTGGCATGTGATGTGTCCCCTTATGGCATTGGTGCCGGTTTGTCACACACCAGGAAAAATGTCCGATTGCATTTACTTCAAGATCACTGATGAGCTCAGAACACAATTACACACAAATTGACCGGGAGGCCCTCAGTCTAATATGGGGAATAATGAAGTTCTACCACTGCCTCTAAGGATAAAAGATCAATAGTGACAGATCACCAGCCCCTTGTGACCATTTTCAATCCCAGGAAGCGAATCCAAATAAAGTCTGCTACTCAGTTGCAATGTTGGGCACGTTTCCTAGGGGTCCACTCTTATGACACAGAGTCCAAGAGTACCAAACAACATATTAAAGTTGATGGCTTGTCACATCTTCCACCGTTGACAACTGAAGAAAAGTCTTCATTCTGTGACCCAGCAGAAGTGTTTCACACAGCATTGGTGGACCAGCTGCCAGTAACAAATTCTAAAATACAAAGAGAAACAAGGAATGATCCAACATTATCAAAAGTCTGTGACATAACCATGCGACGATAGCTAGATCTTGGTAAACCGATGTTTCCACAATTCTCAGTGAGATGAGACCAACTGTCAGTATGCCAAAGAACGCTAATGTGTGGATCTTGTGTTGTGGTTCCCTCTAAGTTGCACACCAGAGCTTTACAGAATCTGCACGATGAACACCTGGGTACAGTCAACTTGAAGAGTCGCACCTTGAGCTACATGTGGTGGCTGGGAAAAGGTAGATAGATTGATGACTTGACCAAAAGCTGTTCGGGATGCCACAAAGTTCAAAATGCACCCCCACAGGCACCGTTACACACATGGGATTGGCTATCTTCACCATGGCAAAGAGTACATATTGATTTTGCTGGGCCATTCATGGGCTCCATTTTCCAGATTGCTGTGAATGCTCATTTGAAGTGGCCTGGGGTCACACCAATAAAGTTAACCACAATCAGAAAAGACTGTTTCTGCTCTTCTCCAGAAATAGCTTACCAGAACAAATTGCGAGTGACAACAGAACACAATACACATCGGAAGAGTTCAAACTACTCACGAAAATAAATGGCATCAAACATTTCAAGTCAGCTCCTCACCACGCAGCAATGAATGGGTTATCTGAAAGGTTTATCCAAGCCTTCAAGAAGTATATTAAAGTGATGGACAAGGAGGACACAACTTCCTTTTCATGTATCAGAACTCTATTCACGTGACGTCAAATCAAACACCTGAAATGCTATACATGAGCAGGAATCTGAGACCTTGCATAAACCTCCTGAGACCAGATCTATGTAGGGAAGTGCAGTTCAGCCAGTTGCCAAGTAAATCAGCAAGGAGCTTCATGGTTGGACAGGAAGTCCTAGCACGTAATTACCAAGAAGACAAGTGTGATTACCAAGAAGAGACACCGGTAGGATAGCTACAGGAACAGGACCACTGATGTACACAGTGGATGTTGGAGATTGAGACATCATGGGGACCAGATACTGGATGCTCAGCCAAATAACACACCTGAGTCGATTGCATCCGAAAAGACAGACACATTACAGCCACTGGACTTGACTTTCAGTGATGATCATGTCATTAGCAGTAATGTGACACCTGTAACAGAGAAAATTGTTTTTGACAAGACACTGGCCAAACCTGATACAACTCCATTAGTCCATAGGTGCTATCCTGAAAGAACAGAGCACCACCCAAAAGATGGAATATTTAGTATAGTGAACTTAGTTATAGTTTATTAAAGGAAATTTGAATGTTTTGTACATATACAGTTTTATGTTACAGTAATCTAATGGGGGAGGAACTTACCTATGCTCATTGATCTATGGCTCCCTGTCTCTCGTTGCAAAGTGAATACACGAGTTAACTTCACCTTCATTTGCGTGCTTTTATTTAATTGATATGTGATTGCATAGACACAACACCCTCCACTTCTGATTTCTCTGTGAGGACTGGTGTGCCAAGTTTCAAAATGGTATCTCACCACTTCAACATCTTTCTTTAGTTTGGGCTTTGCTTCTCTGACACCTTTCTTGAATGTACGAACTAGGTGCTCTGCAAACACTGTGAACACCTGGGCAAACCCTGCCTTGGCCTATCAGAGATATTTGCTTTGTCTTATCCACTCCCTTGCCCCCCCCCACCCCACTCTGCAATTTAAAACTAAATTATTTTCTCACTTCCACACCTCTGATGTGAAACAATTGTGCCCTGATAATCCCTGACCTGCTGAGTGTTTCCATTGCTTGTAGTAATTATAAACATAAGAGATTCTGCAGATGCTGGAAATCCAGAGCAACAAATACAAAATGGTGGAGGAACTCATCAGGACTGATGAATGGTCTCGGTCCGAAACGTTGACTGTCTATTCATTTTCAGAGATGCTGCCTGACTTGCTAACTTGCAGTGATTATTTCAGATTTTCCACCATCTGCAGTTTTTTTTCATCTCAAAGCTTAATCTGTACGCATTCTTGGCTCACAGGTTGAGTAAAATCCATTAAGCACTGTTTTAATTTTATTACTTGCATTTGTAACTACTGTTTATTTTTTCTCTACAATACAGGTCTACATGTCAACCAATCTTTGTACGGAGAATTGCTCTTAACTACACTTCTAAACAGATCAATGTTGACTTTAGCATTATGTTCCTTTGACTTAAACTCCCACAGTAATGCCTGTCCCCATCACCTCAGCAACAGAAAGATTCTTTATCTATCACAAATGGCATCAAATATTTGTTGTTACAAATTCAAGCGTGGGATTGATCTCAATCAGTGAGATTTATTTAGGGAATTAGATTGATTAGACAGGTTAATGTTATCAGAGAGCCAGTTTATTGAATAGGTTAGAGGTAATGTTTAGACGTGTAGTATTTCCAGGGCTCAAATGTCCTTGAAATTCAAGGCTGATATAGATGAACCTTTCTCTTGCCTTCATCTGGTCTCTCTGGCTCTTTATGGGCAGAAGATAGTATCAGAATACGTTGAATCTAAATGTGTCACCTATACATTTTTAAAGTTTAATGTCCAAAACATCCCAGCTTGTCTAACTGATGGGTGTAAGTGGTGTTCATATAGTGTTCTGTTGAGCAAGAGATGAGTGCAATTCCTATTATCCTGGTAAATATTCACCACCTTGGTCAACATTATTAAAACAGATGAAAAATTTTAAAAGGACTGTAGATGTTGGGAATTTAAAATAAAAATAAAAAGGGCTAGAAATGCCGAGCAGATCAGGCTGCATTTGTGGGAAGAAAACAGAGCTAATATCTTCAGGCTGAAGAACATTCCTGATGAAGAGTCTTCAACCTGAAATATCAACCCCGTTTCTCGTTCCACAAACCTTTTTGAATAATTTGAGGACAAAGAAGGGGAAAAAAAAATCACATTTTTAAATAAATAAAATTGTATTCGAAGCAGTCCTGATCAGTGCTCTTCCCCAAGTTTGAGTTTCATTTGGCAACACGACATACGCCAAGCTACAACATCAGTTGCAAGCCAGCTCCAAGGGCTTTTGCATCATTATAAGACAGCACTATCTGTGTAACATGTTCTGATTTCATTGATAAAAGAGGCATTTCAAGTTATTTCTGCCCTAAGTCAGCAAATCTCTGGGATGAAGAGACTGAGTTTAATTAAGTAGCCTGAGGAAAGTCTACACTATCTTTAAGAAATATCCTGAAAACTCCATCATGCTGACGAATTGGAAAGGTACTCTTTTTATAAAGAGTTTATGTAAGTTCATTCCGTAGCGACCTGGCAGATGAGAGCTGGGGGAGCTGGTGGTGATGGGGGCTATAACCTTAGGCCGAAGATGAGCAAAGGAGTACACCTAATCTACAGGATGATCCGGTCCCTGATAAACATCAGGGATTTCTTTTTGTGCATGTGCACCTGTTATTGAGCTTATTCTGCCTGGAATCAGCTTCAACCCATTTCAGACCGAGATTGTAAAATGTACTTATCGGGCTCATCACAGCGACCTCGCTGAGCTGCTCCGATGGAGAAGCCAAAGGTTTCAATTCTGTGATATCACGTAATATTGGTCGAACTCCTGACTCCACGGGAAACCTGATGGCTTTTGCATACGAAATATGGAAGTAGGTAATGATAGAGCAAATCTGACTCTCACCTTTCCTTCCTAACACCCAGTCGCTTCTCTCCCATTGAGAATATCCCAGGTCAGATCAACTGTCTAATATTGGTTGAATCTAAAGGAAGATCTGTGCATGGGAATGCATTTAGGCAAGTTGGGACTGCTGACGTACCCTATCTTAAGCTCCACAAAATGATCCTCTGGAGATTTATTCTGTGAATGGCTCTTTTGTGGGCCTCTGTGTTGTTTTTCCCTGTTCTCTAACTCTTGAAGTTTTGCTTAAAAAAATATTACTTAGGTATAGGGATTTTAAACTTACATTTTACTGGACTGCAGGTAGAGCAATCAGTACTGGGATGATGGATGACTCAGAAGAGGATTAGGTATGATGTAGATTAGGGCTGATCGAAGCCAATAAGGAAGCCTAGACAACACTTCAACAGTCTAGTGTAGGATTATGGCTGGTGCCAGGGTTGAGACAAGTAATTTGTCAAAGGCGTCTGTGGCTTCCTTGACTGTTATAATAAGGATCAATGTTAGCTTGAGGAAGAGCACCTCACCTTCACTTTTAGTAGGTTTCATTCTTTAGGTAACTTCCTATTTCTGCTCGGTTCTGCTGTATGCTATTCATTCACAATATTGGCTCAACACGCACAAAAGTGCTGGAGGAACACAGGGGGTCAAGTCAGCATCTATGGTGAGAGATAATCAATGTTTTGGGCTGAGACCTTTCATCGGGACTGAATGGTCCTGAAAGGTCCCGATGAAAGGTCTCAGCCCAGACCATCAACTCTTTAGTCCTCTCCATAGATGCGGCCTGACCTGCTGATTTCCTCCAGCATTTTGTGCGTGTTGCTCTGGATTTCCAGCATCTGCAGAATCTCCTGTGTTTATAATCTTGACTCTCTCCACCGACACAGCATTCTGGCTATTTCTGAGCTCGGTGTTTCACATGTTTTATGTTCCTTTATTTGTGCTCTTGCTCTTTAAATTGCCTCATTTCATTCCTGCAATGTTCCTTTGTTTGTGCTCTCTCTCTCTCTCCCCCCAACTGCTCTCATTTCAGCCTGTCTACAGCTTATTCGCATGTCTATCATGACCCTACTCTATTCACTTTATCCTGTTTTCCTTTTTCAATCTTTTTATTAATTTCAAAATATAGAAACAAAACATAGCAATAATACAGATAATATGAGATGTATTGTTACATTTAAAAAAAGAGTAATTGCAAAACCAAATAGTGGAAATTACCAAAACTCCCATACATGTAGAACTGATCACGGATAATATAAAGCAAAAAAAAAGGAAAAAGACAAAAAAAAGGAAAAAAAACCCATCCCAAAAGAAAAAAAAAACTAAACTAAACTAAAAGACTTGGGCAAAACTAACAACTTAAAAATGGAAAAGAAGAAAACCTCAGCGTCGACGCCTCCATTCCCCTCCAACAACAGTACAGAGAAATAAAACCAGTTTGGAAATGATCAAATTACATCAAATGAAAATGCTGAATAAATGGCCTCCCACTTTATCCTGTTTTATCTCCAACTTACAATTAATTTGTTTCTCATCTCTTTTGCAGTTCTGACAAAAAAAAAGTAATCGATCTGAAAGACTAACTCTGCTTTTCTTCCCACAGATGCTGCTTGAACTGCTGTGCTCTCAACATTTTCTGGTTTTGTTTCCGGTTTCCTTGATATCTCAGTCCCTTTGATCCCTGCTCATCACAGATCATCCCATAATTAAACTCTTTTTTTTCCCCTGATATGCCCCTGTGCAGTCCCTGACACCGGCCCGGACTCTCTAAACTCCAGTGTATTAACTTCTCCCTCTACGTCCTCTCTGCTGCTACCAGAAATAAGTGAAGATTCTGACTACTTCTGCAGCATTCCCTGCTGGTAGAGACCAAGCCTCTGAATCAGACTGGGTTCCATGTATGGAATTTACTCTTAAAAACTACTGTTATATTTTTGAAAAAAAAGTATTTAAAAAAAGCTACTGATATATCTAGACCTTAATTCCTTCCCCTTGCCATGGGAGCCTTCCTGTAGTAAATACTTGGATGAGTGTTGCCAACCCTCAGAGATTCGCCTAGGGTTTCCAGGAAGAGATATTTAATGTCTTGGACCCTGTTCTGAACAACACAGGGAAATAATGCAAGGTAATGTTAAAAAAAAGACTGTGGAATTATAAATTAGCTATTAAAAAAAACTGTTTGGGGAATTTGTTAGTTGGTTGACTGACAAGGCAGGAATTAGGCAGCTATCACAGAGCCTTCGTGCTTCCCAGTTGGTTTTGGGAATGTGAGGCCACAGTAGTAAAAGTGCGATCGCTTGAGTTGAGTATAATGCTCTCCGAAGCAGTTGTCTGTTGGTTGTTCCTCAGTTGGCTGTAGAGACTGATGTGGGATCTGCATATCCAGGCTTTTAGGGTGGATTCCCTTAATAAAGAACGTTCTGGGAGTGACTTTGTTTAATTTAGGGAGCTTGATGTGAAGCAATGCAAGGACAGGAATGTTAAGTGCCCAGTGGCAGGAATGTAAGGATGAAAGGGATTGTCCAGGTAAATGAGCAATGCAGTTGCTAGAATATAATGGTGGTGTGGTACAGTATCCAGGCTGGAGTCGGTGCTGCCCCCCAGTGTCTGCTTGGCAGAAGACAAGCTGTATTGTGGTCGACTGCAGATTCCTGCGGCATTCATGGACAGGGTCTGGACTATTTTTATTGCGTAGCCGTACTTTACTGATATCTTACATGTGGTTGTGATCTTGTATGTGCTACGTGTGCTTTGTACTGTGGGTGACTGTTGGTACTGTGTTTTGCAACTTGACTCCAGAGGAACACTGTCTTGATTAGCTGTATTCACGGTTATTCGTGCTTGGTTGAATGACAATCAAACTTGAATTGAATGTTTTGGGAGGGTGAGAATGGTGACGGAAAGGGAGGAGGGGAGAGGTTACTGATTTCAATAAGACAAAAGCTGTAATTGTAGGATTTGAACGGAGGCAATTGCTGACTCTCATGGAGGATGATTGAAAGAATAATGATGACTTATTTACTTTTATTAAAACAACTGCTAACGTCCTGACAAGCAGCACATCAATATTCATTTTTTTAAGAAATTAACAAATGTACAAAAAATTTCCATAAACAAGAAAATACAGTTTTTGTTGTTAAAGATGCACATTTTCACCATTTTGTCCTTGAAATCAGAGTACCTTTTACAAGTCTCATCTGTCACAAGACAGTGAGTGGTAAGTTCTGTCTCTGTGCAGCAAGTACACAAAACCAAAGGCAGCAGCCCCTGACTACCAAACATCTCTTGTCTCCAATGTGCACTGTAAATCCAGACTAAATCAATTTGTTTTCAAAATGGAACCAGGTCCAGTCATATTGAATGGATTAGTAGCCATTTTCAAAGGCATTGGCCACCATTGGACACATATCCTGTATTCAGGACAATGGAATCAATAATTCATTAAAGCATTGCTCATCTATTTACAGGTATCTGATTCCAGTATAGTTTTAACTGCATGCACAGTCAGGGAAATAATGGGTTAACATTTTTTCACACCGACTTAAATGTCATTATTTTTGCATCCTATTTTAAATACAATTTATTCTGTTACATTTTAAAATGTGTATCTGTTTGATCTGCACTTCCTTTCCGTACTAGACAATCAGCCAAGGTCTGAGAGTCTTGAATTCAGTGCATCTGTAAACTGCTGTTTAACAGATTATCTCTGAGGCTGAGGCTTGCGATTCTCCACCTATGAATCCACTCCTCAGTTCCATTCTCTGGCTTGCTGCTGAGTAATGCGAATTCTGAGGGTTTGACTATGGATGCGAAGCAAATTTTAAGGAAGAGGAGGATCCAGAATTGCTTCCCTTGCAATTTCCGATTTGCCATCATATATGGATGTTGGGTGAGTTGTGGGGGGAGGGGCTCTCTTGCTGAAGTTATGAACCTCCTTTGTGTATTTGGTTGGAGAGCCGGAATCGTGCTGGATTTTCAGCAGACGTAGGCACAGCCACTTCATCAGTTTATAGGATTCTTTCACAGATAAGGACAACGTCTTTTTTTTTGACATGTAATTAAACCAGAAAGGCAGAGCTCTTCATAGCTCAACAATCCACCGGGTCACAGAATGACACTGCATGAACTTCCAAGTAAAATGTAAACCTGTTTACACTGTGACTGCGGCGGTGGCCTGATTAATAACCCACGTCCCTGCCTAGATATTAACAGTGAGTTTTGAAAATGAACAAGCGAGTCTCAAATATAGGTCAGTCTCGTTCTGATTTACTGAAGTGCGGGCTGGGATGGTGTGTGAGCTGCCGTTGCTCAGTGTTAGAATAGATTTCAGTGTTACAGAGGCAAGACATAATCACTTTTATCCTCAGAGGCTGAGATACCTTAATTTTTTTTTACTTTCTGTCCTTCTATACAGGCAGATAATGACTTTAATGATTCAAGTTTTTTTTCCCCTGTCCTGTCTGTCATGTGTTCTGCCTGTCTGAGCCGCCAATCTGCAGTTTCACTATTTCCTACATGGTTTGCTCAATCCCAGTTGAAACTCCAAAGATGCTTCATCTTGACGATGGGCTTTCTGACCAAAATAGGCAGAGATCCATGCCGGATAACAGAGGCTGCCATTAATCAAGAAGCTCTCCCCACCAGCTACAATGAGTCTTCAGCACTCTCGGAGCCTCTATACATGTCTGCCAGTTTCTTGAACCGAGGTCCCCACTCGGTGAGATAATCATAATTGAAGTCCAAGTCTGTTGTGGTCGACTCGAAGGAGCTCAGTGATTCTGCTATAGAGCCATTCCCCTCAAATGCATAAGTCTGCAAGGAATCAAAAGGGGGAGCACAGGGGTCCGTGTTGGCATCGTGCAACTTTGTCAGAATGTAGCTGTTGATGCTGTCGTCGCCCGATCTGCACTGCGAGACATACCTGGACAGGCTTTCAATTTCTGGCAGCATGTCCCTCCTGGACTTTGTCAAGTGAGCTTCCCTGGGATTCCACAGGGCAGCAATATCAAAGGCCTCTGTGTCCTCTTCGCCACCGCCTTCATCGTCGTATCTTACAATATTTTCATGGACGTTTTCCTCCTCGTCAACAATAAGGGATTGTTTCTTGTGTTTTCTCATTGTTAAAATTAACAATATTAATACTGAAAGGGAAGCAGAAGCATTGGTACAAGTTAGCTGAGACTGCCCTTTGTATTATTTTAAAAAAGGACAATAATAAACATTAAGACTGCCCTGGATCCAAAGAAGAACATAGGACGCTGAACTGACAGCACAAGGATAGGCCTTTCGGCCTACAATGCCTGCACTGACCATGTTGCTAATCTGGCTCTCATCTACCTGCATATGGCTTGTATCTCTTTGTTTCTTACCTGTTCACATACCTGTCTAAAAGCCTCTTAAAAGGTGCTAACATTTCTGGTTGCACCATCTTCCCTGGCAATGAATTCCAGGCACCTAGTGCACTCAGTGTAAATTATCTTTACTTTATTGTGATTCATTGCGGATTAGGCCCCTCCAGCCCTCGAGCCATGCTGCACAGCAATCTTCCGATTTAATCCTTCCCTGATTTACAATGGCCAATTAACCTATCAACCACTAGGTCTGTGGACTGTGGGAGGAAACCAGAGCACCCTGAAGAAACCCACATGGTCAGAGGGAGAAAGTACAAGGTCCTTACAGGATGTGATGGTAAATGAACCCAGGTCACTTGTATTTTAATGCATTGTGCTAACTACTATGCTACCTTGCAGCCTCATAAAGATAGCACCTGAACAGGGAGATGAACCCTGGATCCTCAGATTAAATGTCTGATGCTCTTTTGATTGGCCTAGCTATCTAGAACTTTCTGACCTTGCACGTTTTCAAACTTCCCTCTTCTTATCTTAAACCCATGTCCTGTAGCTTCTCTCATTTCCACCTTGTGAAAAAGACTCTGACTATCCATCTGACACCCCAGAGAATACAACCCATGTTTGTTCAACCTCTCCTAATAGCTGATACAGTCCAACCCAGAACATCCTGACAAGCCTCTTCTGCATCCTCTTCAAAGCCTCAACATCCTTGCTTTCAGGTGGTGACTAGAAATACACATTGAGTCATAGTCATAGAACGCTATAGTGCAGAGACAGGCCCTTCAACCCATCTAGTCTGTGTTGAACCATCAATCTACCTAGTCCCATCAAGCTGCACCTAAACCATAATCATCCATGCCCCTCTCATCCAAATTTCTCTTAGATGTTAAAATTGACTCCTCATCCACCACTTGCACTGGCAGCTCATTCCACACTCTCACCACCGCTTCACTGAAGAAGATTCCCCTCAAGTTCCCCTTGAGCATCATTTTTCACCCTTAACCCATGACCTCTAATTATAGTCTTACCCAACCTCAGTGAAAAAGCATGCTTGCTTTTGCTCTATCTGTACCCCTCATAATTTTGTATATCTCTACCAAGTTTCCCTCAATCTCCTACGTTCCAGGGAATAAAGTCCTAATCTATTAAATCTTTCCCTAAAACTCATGACCTCAAGTTCTGGCAGCATCTTTGTAAATTTTCTCTGCATTCTTTCAATCTTATTTGCATCCTTCCTGTAGTTAGGTGACCAGAACAGCACACAATACTCCAAATAACGCCTCAATAATGTCTCAAATAACTTTCCAATTCCTGTACTGATCTTCCAGAGAACCAATGTTGTCCCTTGCTATACTTTTCTCTTAATATATCTGTAGAAGCCCTTATGATTCTCCTTCATCTTGTCTGCTAGGACAACCCCATGTCTTCTTTCAGCCCTCCTGATTTCCTTCTTAAGTGTTCTCTTGCATTTCATATACTCAAGTACCTCATTTGTTCCTCCCTGTTGATATCTGCAATGTGCCTCCTTCTTTTTCTTAACCAGCACCTCAATATCTCTCAAAAACCAAGGTTCCATAAACTTGTTATGCTTGCTTGCCTTTTATTCTGACAGAAACGTACAAACTCTGTGCTCTCAACATTTCACTTTTGAAGGCCTCCTAGTACAGCTTGGTCAGAAAACACCTATCCCAATCCACGTGTGCAAGATCCTTTCAAAATTGGCCTTTCTCCAATTTAGGATCTCAACTCGAGGACCAGACCTATCCTTTTCTATATTTACCTTGAAGGTAGATGCATAGTGTCTCCCTACACAAATTTCAGTCACCTGTCCTACCTCATTCCTCAATAGGAGAGCTAGTATCACACTCTCTCTAGTTGAGGCTTCTATGTACTTGGAAACTTTCCTGATTGCATTTGACAAACTATTTCCTATCCAGCCCTTTTACAGTATGGAAGTCCCAGTCAATATGCAGAAAGTTAAGATCACCTGCTATCAAAACCTTATGTTTCATTAAGCAGTCTGCAATTTCTGTACAAATTTGCTTCTCTAAATCCTGCAAACTATTGGATGGTCTGTAACATACATAATCCCATTAACATGGCCATAACTTTCTTATTCTTCACCTCTACCCATAAAGCATCATTGTACGAGCTCTCCAATCTGTCCTGATTGAGCACTGCCATGACATTTTCCATGACTAGTAATTCCATCCCTCCTCCTTCAATCCCTCCCACTCTATCACATCTAAAACAATGGAATCCCAGGATACTGAGCTACCACTTCTGCCCCTCCTGCAAGGCTCACTAGTGGCTACAATGCCATATTTCCATGTGCTGATCCATGCCCTGGCCTCATTTGCCTTTCCTACAATACTCCTTGCATTGAACTACATGCAGCTTAGAACATCCGCCCAACCATGCACAACCTTTTAATTCTTGACTTTGTATGGCAGCTTAACAACATCTTTCTGCACAACCACTCCACTATCTGTTCTGTTGCTCTGATTCTCATTCCCTGCAACTCTAGTTTAACTCCCCTCCCCATCCTAGCAAGCCTTCCTTAGAGTCATAGTGAAGTACAGAACAGAAACAGGCCCTTCAGCCCATCTAGTCCATGCTGAATCCATTTAAACTGCCTTCTCCCACTGTCCTGCGCAAGGATCATAACTCTCCATAGCCCTCCCTGCTCTCCAAACTTCTCTTAAATGTTGAAATTGAGCTCGCATGTACCACTTGTGCTGGCAGCTCATTCCACACTCCCATGACCCTCTGAGTGAAGAAGTTTCCCCTCATGTTCCCCTTAAACTTTTCACCTTTCACCCTTAGCCCATGACTTCTGGTTGTCGTCCCACCCAACTTCAGTAGAAAAAGCCTGCTTGCATTAACCCTATCTATACCCCCATCTATTTCCTTCTAGGAAATCAATCCCCCTCTAGCTTAGATGCAAACTGTCTCTTCTGTACAGGTCCCACCTTCCCTAGAAGAGAGCCCAATGAAATGAAAACCTGAAGCCCACTCTCGTGTACAAACTCCTTTGAGCTAAACTGTACAATCTTCCTATTTCTGGCCTCACTAACACATGACATGGGTAGAGTCCTGAGAGTACAACCCTGGAGGTCCTTTAATTTAGCACCTAACTCCCTGAACTCACTTTGCAGGACCTTGTCACCTCTCCTAAACATGTCATTGGTACTGACGTGGACCATGACTTCTGGCTGCTCTCCCTCCCATTTAGAATGCCGTGGACTCAATCTGAGATGTCCCTGACCTAGGCACCCAGAGGCAACAAAGTTTCCGGGAATCTTGTTCTCATCCACAGAACCTCCTTCCTGTTTTCCTAACCAATGAATCCTCTATCACTGCAGTTCTTCTCTTCTCCTGCCTTCCCTTCTGAGCCACAGATCCAAACTCAATGCCAGAGATTGCTCGCTATGGCTTCTCCCTGCTAGGTCAATCCCAACCCCTCTCCCCCTCCGCCAAACAATACCCAAAGCGGTATACTTAGTATTGAGGGAAACAGCCCCTGGAGTACTCTGCACTGGCTGCCTATTCCCTTTCCCTCTTCTGACAGTCACCCAGGTATCTGTCTCCTGCAACTGAGGAGTGACTACCTCCTTGTAGCTCCTATCTATCACCTCCTCATTCTCCCTTATGAGCCAAAGGTCACTGAGCTGCAGCTCCAGCTCCTTCACACAGTCTCTGAGGAGCTGCAGGTTGGTGCATTTTGTACTGATGTAGTTACCCAGGAGACCGGAGGTCTCCCAAAGTTCCTACATCTCACACAAGGAACTCTGAACCCATTCTCTGTGCACTAGCTATGTACTAAAAGAAAAAAAAAAACACCTTCTGGAAATGTACTTAGAGCCTCTGTCTGTTCTCGCTCAGGCCTGTTGAACCAAAGCTGGACCACTCTAACACTGCCCACTCCAACAGTGATTGCTACAATGTGGTATTCCACATTGCAGGATGGTTAGCTCTGTTGGTCAGAATGTGGTACTAATAACGCAAAGGTGATGGGTTCGATCCACATTTTGCTTTACGGAGTAGACTCAATGGGCCAAATGTCTTAATTCTGCTCCTACTCTATGTCTTATGTGGCCTGACTGAAGTTTTATAAGGCTGCAACATGACAATGATGAAGGTAACAATGCCACATGCCTTCTTTACCAGTCTATCCACCTGTATGGCCATTTTCAGGGAACTATGAAGATCAATGTTCCCTCTAAGGTGTGCGCATTTGCGCGCACACAAATCTTTTGCTACTAGCACACAAAGGAATTTAAACTGCACACAGAAGGTTGTCACCCTCTACCTCGTTACCATGTTAAGTGTAGTTCAAGGCTGCACACAGTCACATTTCCTCTTCCGGTTTCTGATGCGGACGATATTGACAATGATTTGTCTGCAGATTTTAGAACTGGCTTATTTATACTATTTTTATTGGAGAAATTATTCAGTGCACACATGTTGTTGTCACTGGGCAAAAAATTGCACGCACTGCTCATTACAAATGAGAGGGAACATTGATGAAGATCTTGTATCCCTCGATCCCTCTGTAATTAGTGCTCCAAAAGGCCCAGTGTTTGCTGTATACTTTGCTCCTGCTTTTGATCCCCTAAATTCATCACTTTACACTCGACTGGATTAAACTCTGGATTAAAAAAAATATATTTAATTTTTATGTTAGTGTAAAGTAGACAAATGCTACCTAATACATATTCAGCTGATGTTTTGGATGGTGTTCCTCTGTATCATAATAAGTATGAATGTAACACTTCATTACAAGTGAAGTCAGTAGAAGTTAGGCAGAAATTCAATATCATTCATTTTTCACATCTGCTAAGGCTAATTAACTCATCAGAAGACCTATGAAAATAGAGACAGAATAGGCCAAATGGCCCCTTGGGTTTCTAGCATCACTGGAAATATCTGCACTGAACTTCCAAATCAGTTCTGTTTTCCCAATTTACCCCCATCTCTCTTGATGCTTCTGGTGTTTAAAATTTGATTGATTTCATCTTTGAATATACTGAAGTTCCCTCTAGGGTAGAGCATGCCGAATGCTCATAACCAAAGACACATCTGCATATCTCTGTATTAGAGGCATAACTCTCTTATTCTGAAATTATGACCTCTGGTTACACACTCCCCAGCTGGATGAAGCAGATTCTGTATATTTAACAGGTCAAGCTCAATAAATTGTCAATGTTCTGATGAAATTATCTCTCATCCTTCTAAAATTACGTTACATGGTCCAATCTTATTCAAGTTCTTCTCAAAGGATGAGTTTTTATTTGCAGGTCTGAATTTAGCAGATTTCTGTTTTACCCGCTGGAAGGAAAGTATATCATTTCTGAAGGAACAAAGCTACAACTACAAGCAATAATTCAGAGAGCATCTCACCCAATTCTTCCCAGACTCCTTTATTCAGAGTTCTAAATCCAATTAGACTGGAAGGAAGAGCAAATGTGGAGGTGTCCTGATCCAGTAATTATATACTTCCCCTCTTTATAATGTGTTTCAAACTTTACTTAATGTAATACTGACAGTTAATCCCAGAATATCAGTACTGCAATGCTGCTTCTAATATTCTTGTGATATTAACTGGGTTCTGGTTGCTCCTATTGGGCATCCTCTCCCTCGTGACCATTTGGAAGATCAGTCATGGATTATTTTGTGAGATACAGATTTAGAGATTCCACTGAACTACTGTAATAATATGGCATCTTGTTTTATTTGCATTTATCCCTACAGGAGTTGCAGATGCGATAGTAAACATAGTGGTAAAAGCAGGTTGCCACAACCCTTCTCCTCCTGTATCGGTTAACACTTTTGTCTTTTGTATTCTCTGGCAAGGTCAAAACTTTTTTTATTTCCTTGTTGCTTATGAAAAGGATGAGATGAGCTTCCTTCTTGAATAACAGTAGTGTATATGGTGAAGGTACTCCTACGATCCGGACAGATTTGCCAGGATTTACAACAAGCAACAATAAAAGAATCTACTCATCAAATTTAGATCCACCATAAATTGTTATCCATGAAAGAGGCCTTCCAGGCACCACTACCCTTCCTCTGTGGAGAAGGTTTCTAATTTCACTCTTGAAAGGCCAAGCTCTAATAAACAACATCTCATCTATCACTTCTACCAATCTCCCAAGCCCGAAGTTTCACAACAGTGAAAATAGTTTCTTTAAGGAATTCTCCTTAATTTCATAAAACTTTTAGTAGATCACTATTAACCTACATTGTGCTATCAACTTGATGACAATAAATTGGGAGGCAGTTTTGAATTTTGCTCACTGTTACCTATGTATATGTTATTGAAATTTACACACATGTAAGGGAGAGTGGAGGTGTGGTGGGCGTGCTGGAGCCCAAGCTGGGTTGGGGGCTGGACTCTCCCATCAGTGCTGCCCTCCAGTGCTCACTCGGTGGAAGATACGCTGGATTGTGTTTGCGACTGCACTCGTGTGTGATGAGGAGTGCTGCGTGTTTGTTCTTGCAGAAATGTGGTTCCAGGACAACATCCCACACCCCATTAATCTACAGGCCATGGCAGTCAGGGATTTGGGCATTTTTATTTTTTGGGACTGCATGTTTCTTTGCTATCGTAATTACATATGCTATATGTACTTTGTACTATGTATGACTGTTGGTACTGTGTTTTGCATCTTGGCCATGTTTCATTTGGCTGAGTTCATGTGTATGGTTGAATGACATATAAAATTGAACTTGAACATGGATCCAGGTATAAAAGCTACATGCTTACCCAACAAGATGAAGATACACCCAAGAATTGCAATAAGTGCTCCTCTGCTGAGGCTGATGGGAAGGCTGTAGGCCTCGACATTACAGGACCTAACGTTTCCATCTATATCACAGCCACAGATTCGAATTGTCAGGGTGCTGGTGCCGCTCTGCATTGGAAGTCCATCGTCCGCAATGAGAATTGGCAGGTAGTAGGTGCCCTGTTCCTGGTGGTTGAACCCTCCTCTTCTGGTCAGGATCCAGGCAGTGTTATCTGAAAGAGGAAAGAAAATGGTATGGAATATCTAATATAGATAATGAATGTTTTACAAAGCACTGCAAGTAACTACATTTTAGCAGCACATATTGAGGTCACTTAACTCGTTAGGTTTATCGTGGTATTTAGAGTTGGCAAAGATCTGACATCTCCACACCAGAACTAGAAACCATTAATATGTTATCAAAAGTGAATTAACTTAGAGAGCAGTTGGAATGTGAACCTCAAGATCAGCCTATTGTTGAGGCAGGCAAGATGGATATATTTAGGGAACTACAGGATGAATAATTGAAGAAGACAATTTGTTCCTTTGACAGGAATACATAAAGAGAGGTGGAAGTAGGGGAGTATGAACTCACTTGGTCAGAACGGCTTATGTTTGTAGCCTACACAGCTTCCGCTCACCTCTTCATCTAACTCCATCAATGCATAGATTTGTTTTCAGTTAACAATGGTTTAGTTCATTTTTGAAATGCTTGCCTGCTTTAAATGGGTTTTTGTGTTCATTATGATGTCCTTTCCTCACTTTCAGCATTCAATAGTCACAAGTCTCTTACATCAAAGTTTAAAATTCAAAGAAAATGGATTATCAGAGTACATAATATGTTACCATATACTACGTTGAGATTCATTTTCTTCCAGGCATTTGCAAGAAAAATAATGAAGTACAATAGAATTAATGAAAAAAACATTCCTATACAAGACTAACAAACCTAAGACTTGTGTAAATAAGAAACATAATCCTGAGAACATGAGTGGAGAAGGGTCCTTGAAGGTGAGTCTGTAGGCCATAGAATCAGTTCAGAGTTGTGGTGAGTGAAGTTGTCCATGATGATTCACGAGTCTGATTGTTGTAGGGTCAGCAAAAGACTGGAATAATATTGACACAGCTCAGTCCCTGTCAGATGAGTATCTCCCCTTGCCCCACAAATGCAATATTTTAGGATATCAGGCAGGACTCATCTTTGTTGTCCCTCAAAGGAATTATCTACTGAGGATCAGTCCTTCTGTAAACCTATACATACCTGTGACTGGATGAGTCAATTTAAATTGCTGTTGTTGCTGGTGGCAATGACAGGAGAACACTCAAAGCATTGGCCTGGCCTGGTTTAAACTCCAAATGAGAGTTAAGACTTCCTTTCTCATTGCTTTCCTGTACTCTACTCAGCATTTCATATCATATCTTACATGCTGAATGCAGATCTTGCATCTGCAAAATTAGAACTGATGGAAATAAGGATTGTTTTATGCTTTTCAATGAGCCTTGCCTATATTATGTTTGTTCTGGATGATACATTACAAAGTTTGCCTTCATTGTTTACAGTAATGCTGCGAGTTAGTTTTGACAATAAGCTGCAAGGTATAACAATTTCAATATTGCACTGACATATTGGGGTTGTGTTACTGGGGAGAGTCAACCTTGATTAACCAAACTTTAATTGGAAGAGCTAACGTTTTCCTTACCTAATCACAAACTCTAACTGGTTTGACTTTCATTGGCAGCCAGATAGTGAATAAAAGAGTTAAACTGTTTTATTGAATAAAACAATTTGAATTTCAATATGAATTTTATTTTATTAATCGTTATTCTTTCACTGTTATTCATATTACAGCAGGACAACTGCAAATTGATCAGAATGCTTGTCTTACTGAGTGCTTTAGCAGACCGTTTGTTGCAGTGGATTCCAGATTGGCTGTTAGGTGGTAGTAGTGAGTTAAAAGCCAGCCTACAGTCACCCTGAACTTTATTTTTTTATATATACCTCGAGATACTGCACAGCAACAGGTGCTTCCAGCCCAAAGAGACAGTGGCGGGAATTGAACCCTAATCACTGGTGTGGCAACAGCGTTATGCTGTTACGCTACCACGCCACTCCAAAGTATCAGGGACATCTACTGGGAGCTGTGTTTAGTGTGATATGGTTGAAGTATCTCAACCCAAATGCAGAGATGGTTTAATGAAGCTATCTAAGCATATATATAGAAGTGTACACATTGGCTGGGTTCTTCTGTTTTGGACATTAGGTGAATCAAGAGTTATGACACAAAGGTAAAAGATCAGCTATGGTGTTATTGAATTGTGGAGTGGGCACGAACAGCTCAAGGCCCACTCCTACTTTCATTTCTTGAGTCCTTTGCAAACCCAGTTCATCATAGTCATGAAAATCCAAGAGGTCACCAAGCTGTGACCTCCGTTGAGTCGTAGCTCAACTTTAGTTGTTCTTTTAATTTTTTTTGGGGGGGAGTTCATAATGATAACTCTGGGGACAAAGGGTGGAGTTACCGATCAGGTTAGGATCTAGGGACAGGGTTGGGGCTAACTAGGGGTCAGGCTGGAGTCTCCATTTTCAAAGACCAGCAATGTGGATATAGAACATTTCCTGGTCAGGTGTTGGCTGTCAAACTAGCAGAGAGTGGATGAGGGCCCCACCTCCAGTTGTTGGGTTTCAGAGACAAAGATCTGTGCGAGCAGAAGGAATAAGTTCCACTGACCCCCGAGGGTATGCAAGTCATTGAGACCAGAGTTCGAGGCCTAATGTTCGGGGTCCCATCATTGGCAAGTTAGGAGTTTGAGGCCTATTGTTAGATGATTGGCATGTCTTGGGATTGTTGCCAAAGTTTGAGGCCTGGGGGTCAGATGGAATGTACAGAAGTTGAGGCCTGTTGGCCAGAGCCAAGTGTGCAACTGGGGAGGTCAAAACCTGATGTCCGCAGGCCCAGGTCCACTGAAGGCCTGGCCGGGGTTAAAGGACCACAGGTGGGATGGAGGAACGGGGTTCATTTTTTGCTGTTGTTGTTTTATTGCTAATTGTGTTCTGTATTGTTCTGCTGGGCATTGTGGGCATGATATGTTTGCACTAGAATGGAGGTTGTCCCCAGCACACCCTCAGGTGCGTTGGTCGTTAGCGCAAGTGACACATTTCTCTGTATGTTTTGATGTGCATGGGGCAAATAAACTTGAATCTTGATCTTGAATATTGGAGCCCTGGTTGTACCACTTACCCTGTGAAATTTCCAGCTCCAATGGTAGTTTTGCTTCAGTTGTTTTTGGACTTTGAGACCATACCAGGTAGGGTATGGGTTGAACCAGGAGTGGCTACAATGCTGACTTCAGTGATCCAACAGAGTGGATCCCAAAACCATTACATAAACACAGATAGTTATTCTGACTGAAGTTGGTGCTGAAGCTTTCTCTAGCAAGGTCTGACTGCTTTTCAAGATAAATGACGTAAATAAATTGGATCTGAGCCTTTAATTAGGTTAGAGGGCCTTGGGAATAAAGCTATCATTAAGACTTGTTTTAGTTGGTCCAACATTTTGTCAAAAACTCACAGTGGTATTGCTCTGACAACAAAGTGATTATCAATGGATCAGTAATGCAAATGTTTGTGTTCTCTGTTGGGTAGATGATTGAAAAAAAAACAAGCTTTTTCCACCTGAATATGCACATGAATGCAGAGTAAAAAAATCAAAGTTAAAGCAAACATATTACACAAAATAACCTTCATGCTGCATGTCTAAAAGCTCATTTTAAGGTTACTCTATTGCTTTGTGTAAACAGCCATTAACTTGTTTATAGAATGAGATTACCAGTCCCTTCTGGTAACAGCAAAAGTAGTGAGATATTGATTCCAAATACAGCCACAATTCTGCAAGTCAGTTGACAATGAAGGTTGAGAAATCCAACTCAGTATGATGACGACAGTAATTAAATGCCATTGCGTGCTCGGTACTGTGATAAGGAACGCATGACTTTTGTTCTTTGGCACTACAAAAAACTTGAATATTTTCCTTTGGGTCACCTCTTCCCACTCTTCATTTTATTCAAAATAAACTGCCAATGCTTTAGAAACTCATATTTCTCTTCAGTTCTCGAATAACACTCTGCTTTAAATTGCCAGTCTTAACTATACAGATAATCATGAGGAAATGCCATATAGGATTTAAGGAAAAGCATAATTCCCCACAGAATAGAAATAATCTCCATCACCTTTCCTAAAACAAGTAAAAGAGACAAAGAAACAACAATATCAGAAATATTTCAAAAGGAACTTCACAAACAAAGTCATAAAAATGGAAAATGCTAAATCCCATGGGTTTGGTTGTATCTTGAGATGGAGCACAGAGGCAGCATTTCAGGTTGTGACAAAAGGATAGAAGTTCATGAGTAACACACACACAGGGTGCTGGAGGAACTCAGAAAGTCAGGCAGCATCTACGGAGGGAAATAAACATTCAATGTTTCAGCACTGATGAAGGGACTTGGCCCGAAAAGCCAAATGCCTATTTTCACCCTGCTTGACTAGCTGAGTCCCTCCGGCATTTTGTCTGTGTTACCCAAGGTTTCCAGCATCTGTAAAGCCTCTTGTGTCTGGATACAAATTCATGCTTGGTAACTTGTGCTTAGCTTAAGTAGAGATGCTAGCAGGTTATATATTTACCCACAGTTTACAAAGAAGCCACGTTGCCCATCGAATCAAAGCTGTCCCTCAGACCTTACCCACCCCCCCCCATTTATTTCCTTGACTACTCTCTCTCACAAGCACATCGGCTCTCCCTGTCTTACCCCCACTCCTAATCCCTGTCGTCCTGTCACCCACCAACTCCAAGGGTAACTAATAGCGGCTAGTTAACCTTCCAGTATGTCTTTAGGATGCGGAAGGAAATGGGGGCATCTGAGGGAATGCACAGGATCACAGGAGAACATGCAGGTCCTACGCAAACAGTACCTGTGGTCAGGATTCAACTCAGGTCACCGGAGCTGTGTGTCACCAGCTACAACTACTGTTCATTAAGTGAATTTCAAAAATGGATACAATGCACAGCTGATTTTTTTTCTCTGGGCTGACACTGGCACAACTAGAAGAGCCATTGATTTACAACTCCAGTGATCTGGTTCACTCTTGATCACTGGCACTGAATGTGTGGAGTTTGCATATTCTCCTTGTGACTATAAGACATAAGAGCAGAATTAGGCCACTCAGCCCATTGAACCTTATCATTCAATCTTGACTGATTTATTTTGCCCCTCAACTCTGTTCTCTTGTCTTCTCCCTGTAACCTATGAAGCTCTCACTAATCAAGAACCTATCAAACTCCACTTTAGGTATACCCATCAAAGTTGCTGGTGAAATATACCCATTGACTTGGCCTCCACAGTCATCTGCGGCAATTAATTCCACAGATTCACCACGCTTTGGCTGAAGAAATTCCTCCTCATCTCTGTCCTAAAGGGACATCCTTTCATTCTGAGGCTGTACCCTCTGGTCCTGAACTTGCCCACTATATGAAATATCCTCCCCATGCTCACTCTATCCAGGCCTTTCAATATTCAGTAGGTTTCAATGAGATCCTCCCGTCATTCTTCTAAACTCCAAGTAGTACAGGTCCAGAGCCGTGAAATGCTCCTCATATAATAACCCTTTCATTCCCAGAATTATACTTGGGAACATCCTCAGGACCATCTCCAATGCCAGCACATCCTGTCCTCAGTATGGTGTCCAAAACTGTTCATAATACTCTTGAGTGCAGTCTGACCAATGTCTCATAAACCCTCAGTATAACATCCTTGCTTTTATATTCCAGTCCTCTTGAAATGAATACTAACATTGCATTTGCTTTCTTTAGTACTGAAACAGCCTGCAAGTTAACTTTTAGGGAATCATACACTAGGACTCCCAAGTCCCTTTGCACATCTGATTTCTGAATTCAGTATGGGTGCCCGCAAGGTCATCTGGTTTCTTTATACGTCCCAACCATGTGTCATTGGTAGGTTCACAGGCAACAGTAAATTGTCTCTAGTGTATAGACAGGTGGTACAATCTGATAAATATATAAGGGAGTAGAATGGGATTATTGTAGGATTAGTGTTGAATGGGTTCTTGACGGCCAGTGCAGCATTCACGGTCAGTCTCCATGTTGTATATTTGTATGACTCCTCCGTTCATCACTCACTGAACAGCTAACCCATGACATGTTATGAATGAAATGGACAGAGGATCTTGATTTACCTTTATTGTCCCGCACGGTGAAATTCGCATTGTTTGCTGCCTCGGGAGCCAGACTGTAGTAGAAGTGATGACCCTCTTGAGGGTTATCTGGGTCCACGGCACTGACCACTTGAATCAGCTGTTGAAAGGAATCAAACCAAAACTGATCTTCATTTGTCATTCCTGCATCAATATAAGACACCTCACTCTAAAGGAAAAGGAAGTTTATTTATTTATTATTTACTTATTGAGATAAAGTGTGCAATAGGCCCTCCCAGCCCTTTGAGACGTGCCGCCACAATTTAACCCTTGCCTTATTATAGGACAATTTACAATTAACCAACAACAGGGACGTCTTTGGATTGTAGGAAGAAACTGGAGCAGCTGGGGAACACCCATGCATTCCATGGGGAGAACGTACATACTCCTTACCAATGAGGTCTGAATTGAATTCCGAACTCTGACGCTCCGAGCTGTAATAGAATTGTGCTAATTGCTACACTACAATGACCCTAATTTGCCCCTTCATCCCAAAATCACAATTAATTAAATTCATAAACAATTATTTTCCAAAAGCTGTAAGGCTCATCAGCAGATCAATCCGCTAACCCATCCCCCCCACCAGTATTTTATCAATTCCTTACGTACTGACATTTCTGTGCCTAGCTTCATTTTATGGACATACAGTCTATGTATATAAGCTATCCTATGTATTTATACTTATTTTGCTTTCTATTATTGTGTTCTTTATCTTATTGTGTTTATTTGTGCTGCATTAGATCCAGAGTAACAATTATTTTGTTCTCCATTACACCTGTGTCCTGGAAATGGCATTAAACACTCTTGAATTGAGCGCTAAATATAATTGCTGTAGTAATTCAGTTTGGTGGCAATATGTACACAGACATTTCCCGCAAACACTGAGGTGATCATAACCCGATAAGGGATTAACATTGACCAGGACTTCGGTGAGAAATCCTTTCCTTTTCGAATTAGTGTTGCGATATCTTACAGAGTAGATATTGTCCTTGATATAACATCTCACCTAGTGCAGAACCACCTCATTACTCTTCAAGATTTTTGTGCTTAGTTCTGTGCATGTTGTTTTATTCACAATGGAATGATTTTAATTCACTCCAAGCAATTATGTATGCTGGTCGAGTGCTTCAGAGCCTATAACACCGTGTCTATTACTGCAACTGACAGTATGGTATCACTGCAAAAAAGAATTTCATATCATTCTTCTTGAAGCTAAGATAATGATAACTGTGTCTCATAACCAGCTATCAGCTCAATCCACTGGCATTGGGCATTTATTCTCAGTATCATATAAAAGTAGCAGTCTCTCATCAAATGGCATTGTTTCCATAAAAATCTGATTTCAAAAATGAAATATGATTAACCTGCTTCATTTCATTTACAGAGCCTATAAAGCTCGCTCGTCTAACAACAACTTTCATATCAAAAGTGTTTTTAACAAAAACACGTCAAGGGACATGATAGGAATGTTATCAAAGAAAACATTGATCCTAGCCATATGAGGGAATAAGCCAAATGGTTAGTCAAGGATAAGCACTAAGGAATGTCCATAAGAGGAAAGGAAGACAGAGAGGCTGAGAAGTTTAAGGAAGGAATTCTGCAGTGTGGAGGTTTAAGCAGCTAAAGGCACATCTGCCAGTCGTGGAAAGGTTACACTTGGACATTAACAAGAAGCCAAATAGGAAGAATACAGGGATCAGAAATGGTTGTAGAACTGGATAGGTTTACAAAGATAGTGAAATAAGAGTGTGTGTGAGGGGGAAGGGTGGGAGGGGGTGTTATGTGTGGGGAAAGGTCCAAAAAACAAGGGCTAGAACTTTACCACTGAGATATTGCCTGATGGGTGTCAATGAAACCAGAAGCCTTATGATGGGTGAATGGGGTTTTTTAGGATGAACTGGGACCAGACAACAGAATTTTGGATGACCTTAAATATGTAGAGTGCACCTATAAATACCTAGTGTATTGTCAATTTAAGGTTTTGATGATACTGACGTCTTCTATATTCAAAATTCAGGACTTTGAAAGAAAAATATTCTAAAAATGGAAGAGAATTTTTGAGAAGAATAATTGTATTTTTCCCATCTTTAGCTACTGCTTTTCCTGTAATAACTCCCGCATTAGGCACTTCTTTCAGAAGCATTCTAACAATGCTTATTTAAACACAAAAAAAACTGCATTGTCTCTCTCAGGTCTGAACTATGGATAAGACATACATTGTCCAGATTTGCAATGCACCAAAGCTTTTTCACATTGGAATATTTTACCTGGTGGAATGGGAAACCTTTATGGTGTTCAAATCAAATACCAAACGTGTGTAGCAATTACAAAAATATGTGTATCTTTGATGTTACTTCAATATTTAATCTTAATTGGTTTTGATTCCCAGGTTTCAGCAATCATGGCTTTTAATTTCCAGAAGGCGTTCGATAGGGTGCCGCACAAGAGACTTATAAATAAGATATGGATGTAGGGAGTTGGAGGAAGTGTATTGGCGTGGATAGTGGATTGGTTAATTGATAGAAGGCAGAGAGTTGGTATAAATGGGTGTTTCTCTGGTTGGCCGTCTGTGGGGTGCCGCAGGGGTCAGTGCTGGGCCCGCAGCTGTTTACCATTTATATTGATGACTTGGAAGAGGGGACTGAGTGTAATGTAGCAAAATTTTCTGATGACACTAAACTGAGTGGAAAAGCAAATTGTACAGAGGACGTGGAGAGTCTGCAGAGGGATATAGATAGGTTAAGTGAGTGGACCAAGGTCTGGCAGTTGGAATACAACATTGGTAAATGCGAGATCATCCACTTTGGAGGAATAATAGAAGAGCAGATTATTATTTAAATGGCGAAAGATTGCAGCATGCTGTTGTGCAGAGGGACTTGGGAGTGCTTGTGCATGAATCGCAAAAAGTTGGCTTGCAGGTACAACAGGTTATTAAGAAGGCAAATAGAATGTTGGCCTTCATTGCTAGAGGGATTGAATTCAAGAGCAGGGAGATCACGCTACAACTATACAGGGTACTAGTGAGGCCGCACCTGGAGTACTGTGTGCAGTTCTGGTCTCCACACTTGGGGAAGGATATATTGGCTTTGGAGGCAGTGCAGAGGAGGTTCACCAGGTTGATTCCAGGGATGAAGGGGTTAACCTATGAGGAGAGATTGAGTCGCCTGGGACTATACTCTCTGGAGTTCAGAAGAATGAGAGGGGATCTTATAGAAACATATAAAATTTTGAAAGGGATAGATAAGATAGAAGTAGGAAAGTTGTTTCCATTGGTAGGTGAGACTAGAACTCGGGAACATTGCCTCAAGATTCAAGGGAGAAGACTTAGGACGGAAATGAGAAGAAACTGTTTTTCCCAGAGAGTGGTAAATCTGTGGAGTTCTGTGCCCAGGGAATCAGTTGAGGCTTCTTCACTAAATATATTTAAGAAACAATTAGAAAGGTTTTTACTTAGTAAGGGAATTAAGGATTATGGGGAAAAGGCAGGTAGATGGAGCTGAGTTTATGGACAGATCAGCCATGATCTTATTGAATGGCGGGGCAGGCTCTATCGGCCGGATGGCCTACTCCTGCTCCTATTTCTTGTGTAATTTATGATAAAGTGCCAGTAATGAAATATTAAAATCAGGAGGCCAGGACATTTCAAGTTGTAGAACTCATTTACTAGTTTCTCCATTCTCTGGACTACCATTTCATTTGTACCCCTATTCAGCCGCATTTTTCCCATGACCAGTTTGCAGTCTGCAGCGTTTCTTGCAAGGATGTGTCAGCATGACTGCTGGTTGTGTCCTTCTGGCTTGCTTCCCTTCTTCATGCTGAGATACAGAAAGAGATTGCTGGATTGATTGACCAACCAGTTATGGAGCTAGAACTGGGCCTAAACCTAAGCAGACCCAATGCCCACACTTTCTTGCTGTCTGGCCAATAGCGTGTGGCTTATGTTCCTCGCTTTCCATTTTCCAATCGGGTGGCACTGAACCCCACTGTTGTGTTGATTGGGTTCAACAAGTGCAGGAAATTCCTGAACTGACTCTAGTCTTCTGCTCTGTGCAGCTAAGTATCTTACCGGATTATGTAATTAACGCAAGTCTCAAATTCCTCTCTGAATTTCTTCGAAAAGCAAAGAAAGTAACCATATTGTTCTTAAAGGAAGGAATCTTTCTATTAATCAAAAGAAGCAGGAAATTAGATTATTTTATCAGATCAATAGCACACTTGTGAGATCCCTACTCCTTCGATTTCATTAGCGGAATAAAGAAGGCATTGTATTTGTTGAAGAGAAACTCAATCCCTTGGGCAGCTTGTCAAACATAGAGCCACATCTGATTTGGTGGCTTCCAACCAAATGTGAAAGATGCTAAAAAATTTGGTTTGGAATTATTTCTCAACAGCTGACCGTCAGAGCAGGTGAGCTGAACAAATATTTCTTCTGCCAATAAGTATCAGAATCTATTGGATTTGTGATAACAACATGCCTCCATAGTATTTCACACATATTTTACATAAATTAGAGGTGAAATACACTAGTGCTCAGACACTAGTGCTTTTTGGGCTTATAAGTACCAGATGTTGATCATGTTCCCCAGTGTAAATTCAGCCATTTTGAGATTTAAGAAACTAAAGCAGGGAGGTGAGTGGATGTGATGACCCATTGTTTTGCATTCAAATATTACTGGCACTGAGGGCAAATTTCTCCTCTGTAGTTTTTAATGTTTGCTCTTATTTAAATCAAGATATGTTGCATTTCAGTTTTAAACTGCAAGAAAGAGGAAGCTGGAATCAAGGGATTCACTGAAACACAATAAGATTCCGTATGAATAGAGGCCACTAAACTTTCTGTCATACAACAATCCCATTAATTCCACTCCAGTCCCCTTTCCCCTTCGATCATTTTTTTTCTCTTCCTGAGCAAAACTCAAGATAATGTGACATTGGGTCTTATCCAGGGGTTGAGTTATAAAAGATATTGTGATTGGAGCTCTGTCACATGCAACACTTGAAAATAGTGAACACTCAGCTATACGACCATAAGAATAGTAACAGAACTAGGCTATTTAGTCCATTGACTTTGTTCTATCATTCAATTATGGCTGATTTATTATTCCTCTCAAATTTCTTGGTGTTCACCTGGCAGAGTATCTCACCTGGTCCCTCAACACCAGCTCCATAGCAAAGAAAGCCCAGCAGCATCTCTACTTTCTGCGAAGGCTGAGAAAAGTCCATCTCCCACCCCCATCCTCACCACATTCTACAGAGGTTGTATTGACAGCATCTTGAGCAGCTGCATCACTGCCTGGTTCAGAAATTACACCATCTCGGATCACAAGACCCTGCAGCAGATAGTGAGGTCAGCTGTGAAGATCATCGGGGTCTCTCTTCCCACCATTACAGACACTTACACCACACGCTGCATCCGTAAAGTAAACAGCACTATGAAGGACCCCACACACCCCTCAAACAAACTCTTCTCCCTCCTGCCATCTGGCAAAAGACACCGAAGCATTTGGGCTCTCACGACCAGACTATGTAACAGTTTCTTCTCCCAAGCCATCAGACTCTTCAATACCCAGAGCCTGGACTGACATCAACCTACTGCTCTCTACTGTGCCTATTGTCTTGTTTATTATTTATTGTAACACCTGCACTGTTTTGTGCACTTTATGTAGTCTTGGGTAGGTCTGTAGTCTAGTGTAGTTTTGTGTTGTTTTACGTAGTTCAGTGTAGTTCTTGTATTGTTCATGTAGCACCATGGTCCTGAAAAACGTCGTCTCATTTTTATTGTGTACTGTACCAGCAGTTATGGTCGAGATGACAATAAAAAGTGACTTGACTTGACTTGAACCCCATTCTCCTGCCTTCTCCCCATAACCTTTGACACACTTACTAATCAAGAACTTATTAAACTCACTTCGGCCATATTACACCGAGATACAACACTGGGTGGCACGGGAGGTCGTTCCTGCCTGTGGCCATCGAACTTGCAGCTCCTCCCATGGAGGGTCAGACACCCTGAGCCAATAGAATGGTCCTGGACTTATTTTCCATCTGGCATAGTTTGCATTTTGTTGTTTGATTGTTTGTGGTTTTTGTATTGCTATATTTATGCTCTATTCTTGGTTGGTGCGGCTGTAACAAAACCCAATTTCCCTCGGGATCAATAAAGTATATCTATCTATCTACTTAAATATATCCAGTGACTTTGCCTCCACTGTTGACTGTGGCAATGAATTCAACAGAATCACCAATCATTGGCTAAAGGCTCTCAGCCAACAACTCTCTGTTCAAGGACAGAACTGCTTTGTGAATGTGTAGTTTCCAGGTATGGGCTCTTGGGAGAAAAGGCTCTATGTACCAGAAATGAAGTTTAAAAAATTAATCCTGCATACAAAATCTGCAAACCACTTCTCCTCATTATGTTGCCTTGTGAGAAAGTCCTGTCGTCAGTTTTATAAGCTCTGTTGCATAATTCAAATTATAAGTTTGTGAATATGTAAGAAACACACCCTTCCCCTTGCTTACCTGTCCAGGTTTGGTATTTTCACAGATGTAGGCTTCATGATCCCTGACAAACTCTGGTGGATTGTCATTGATGTCAAGGACTTTAATTGAGACTGAAACACTTCCAATTTGTGTGGGATTCCCTGAAAGGAAACAAACTTTTACAAGTGGGAATCCAAATGGAGTATTTAACTAAGTTCACAAAACTGATCATGATTCATAAACAGAACAGATTCTGCAGATGCTGAAAATCCAGAGCAACACATACAAAATGCTGGAGGAACTCAGACGGTCAGGCAGCATCTATGGAAATGAATAGACCGATGACGTTTCAGGCCGAGACCCTTCATCAGAACAGGAAAGGAAAGGGGAAAGATGGCAGAACAGTAAGGTTGTGGAGGGGAAGGAGGACAAGCTAGAAGGTGTCAGGTGAAGCCAGGTGGCTGGGGTGGGGAGGATGAAGAATGAAGCTGAGGATGATGGGTGGAAAAGGCTGGAGAGGAGAGTGCACCATGGGAGAAGGGGAGGGAGGATGGGCACTAGGGAGAGGTGACAGGCAGGTGAGAAGAGGTAATTTAGAAAAACAGTGAGGATTAGTCCCTTCCTGCCCTTTGAGCAGCGTGGCCCAGCAGCCCACCTAGTTAACCCTAGCCTAATCATTGAACAATTTATAATGAGCAATTAACTTACTGACCGGTACGACTTTGGGAGGAAGCCACAGCACCCGAAGGAAACCCATGCAGTCATGGGGAGAACATACAAACTCCTTACAGACAGCAGCAGAACTGAACTCCACACTCCGACACCCCAAGCTGTAATAGTGTCATGGTAACTGCTATCTAAAGAGGCCAGGGCGGGGAATTGAAGAAAGTCGAAGGGGATGTGGGAAAAATGCTGAAAGATGGAGAAATCAATGTTGCTGCCATCAGGCTGGAGGCTACCTGGATGGAATAAGAAGTATTACAACTCCAACCCGAGGGTGGTCTCATCATGGCAGAAGAGGAGGTCATGGTCTGACATGTCAGAATGGGAATGGGGATAAGAATTAAAATGGTTCGCCACAGTTTTGCCAATGAATTGGAAGTGCTTGACAAAGCAGTACCTCAATCAACGTTGGATCTCACCAATGCAGAGAAGGCCGCATCGAGAGTACTGGATACAGTAGAAGACCCCAACAGGTTCACAGGTGAAATCTACTTACCTGGAAAGACTGTTTGTGGCCCTGAATGGAGGTGAATGGGCAGGTGTAGCACTTCTGCCACTTGCAGGGATAAGTGCCAGGCGGGATGAATGGACAAGGGAATTATGAAGGGAGTGATCCATATAACCATATAACCATATAACAATTACAGCACGGAAACAGGCCACCTTGGCCCTTCTAGTCCGTGCTGAACTCTTACTCTCACCTAGTCCCACCGACCTGCACTCAGCCCATAACCCTCCATTCCTTTCGTGTCCATATATCTATCCAATTTAACTTTAAACGACAACATCAAACCTGCGTCAACCACTTCTGCTGGAAGCTCGTTCCACACAGCCACCACTCTCTGAGTAAAGAAGTTCCCCCTCATGTTACCCCTAAACTTTTGTCCTTTAACTCTCAACTCATGTCCTCTTGTTTGAATCTTCCCCACTCTCAATGGAAAAAGACTATCCACGTCAACTCTATCAATCCCCCTTATAATTTTAAACACCTCTATCAAGTACCCCCTCAACCTTCTACGCTCCAAAGAATAAAGACCTAACTTGTTCAACCTTTCTCTGTAACTTAGAAGATGAAACCCAGGCAACATTTTAGTAAACTTCCTCTGTACTATCTCAATGTTATTGACATCTTTCCTATAATTCAGTGACCAGAACTGTACACAATACTCCAAGTTTGACCTTACCAATGCCTTATACAATTTCAACATTACATCCCAACTCCTATACTCAATGCTCTGATTAATAAAGGCCAGCATACCAAAAGCTTTCTTCGCCACCCTACCCACATGAGATTCCACCTTCAGGGAACTATGCACCATTATTCCTAGATCTCTCTGTTCTACAGCATTCTTCAATGCCCTACCATTTACCATGTATGTCCTATTTTGATTAGTCCTACCAAAATGTAGCATCTCATATTTTTCAGCATTAAACTCCATCTGCCATCTCTTAGCCCACTCTTCTAACTGTCCTAAATCTCTCTGCAAGCTTTGAAAACCTACCTCATCATCCACAACACGTCCTAACTTAGTATCATCTGCATACTTACTAATCCAATTTACCACCCCATCATCCAGATCACTAATATATATGACAAACAACATTGGACCCAGTACAGATCCCTGACGTACACCGCTACACATTGTCCTCCAATCTGACACACAGTTATCCACCATTACACTCTGGCGTCTCCCATCTAGCCACTGCTGAATCCATTTTACTACTTCTATATTAATGCCTAAAGATTGAACCTTCCTAACTAACCTTCTGTGTGGAACCTTGTCAAAGGCCTTACTGAAGTCCATATAGACAACATCCACTGCCTTACCCTCGTCAACTTTCTTAGTAACCTCATCAAAAAATTCAATAAGATTTGTCAAACATGACTTTCCACACACAAATCCATGTTGACTGTTCCTAATCAGACCCTGTCTATCGAAATAATTATATATACCATCTCTAAGAATTCTTTCCATCAATTTACCCACCTGCGGAAAGTAGAGAGTGAGGGGGTGGGAAAGGTGTGTTTGGTGGTAGGGTTCCATTGATGTTGGCAGAAGTTGTGGAGCATGGTGTGTTGGATACAAAGGCTCATAGGATGTATTGGAGGACAAGAGGAACTCTATCTCTGTTGAGGTGGCAGGAAGATGGGCTGAGTGCAAATGTCCATGAAATGGAGGAGATGCAGGTAAGGACAGCTTCTACAGTGGAGGAAGGGAAACACCATTCAGTCAAGAAGGAGTGAAAAGGAAAGCCTTATCCTGGGATCAGATGCAGAGAAGACGAAGGAACTGAGAAAAGGGAATGGCATTTTTACAGGAGACAGCGTGGGAAGAGTTATAGTCAAGATGGCGATTGGGAATCTGTAGGTTTATAACAGATATAGGTAGACAGATTTTCTCCAGAGATGGAGACAGAAAGATCAATAAAGGGGAGAGAGGTATCAGAAATGGATCAAGTGAATTTAAGGGTAGGGTGGAAGTTGGTGGTAAAGTTGATGAAATTGCTGAGCTTAGCATGGGTGCATGAAGCAGCACCAATACAGTCATCAATGTAATGAAGGAAGAGTTGGGGCACATTACCAGGGATGGCTTGGGACATGGTCTATTCCACGTAGCAAACAGAAAACCAGACATTGCTGCCACCCACGCAGGTGTCCATGGCTCCACCTAGAGTTTGGAGAAAGTGGGAGAAGCTGAAAGAGAAATTGTTCAAGGTGAGGACTAGTTCTGCCATACTGAGCAGGATGGTGGTGGAAGGGAACCGGTCAGGTGTCTTTTTGAGAAAGCAGTGGAGAGCTATAGTGCCTCCTTGATGGGGGATATTGGTGTATAGAGACCAGACATTCATGGTGAAAATGAGGCAATCAGGGCCAGGGAGTTGAAAGTTGTTGAGATTAAGAGTGTGTGAAATGTTGTGGATACAGGCGGGAGGCATTGAACCAAATGGGCTAAAATGGAGTCAAGGTATGCAGTCACGAGCTCAATATGGCTGGAGAAGGACCCAGACAATTGGGTTTCTGGATCCTGGGTAGGAGGTAGAAGAGATCAGTACAGGGCAAGGGAATCATGAGATCGGTGGCACTGGATAGGAAATCTCCAGAGCTGATGAGTTTAATTCCCGTCTATGTTGACCAAATATAGTAATCACTTTGCAGACACTTCTGTTCAATCCTGTGAGCCCAGAATTTTGCCTCTGCAAACTCAGATGTCATTTAAAATCTTTAACATTTATTCTAAACAATAACATCTTCCTGGCATTGAAGGCCTTAAATCTAGGCTCAGGCCTTCAGTGCTGGAATCGAATCCACTACCTTCTGGCTTCAAAGTATTTCTGCTGTCCAATTGCAATCTTGTCTTTAAAGTATAGCAGGTCAAATAACTTGTCTCAGGGATCAAAATAATTTCAATATTATGCTCTTGGCTCTCCATGCAGTCATTGGAAACCCACACAGATGCTAATCAGGATTCTCTGCGCACGGTCATGCCTGGCCTCAGCATGCAGTTGAATCAGAGAATCAGGTTTATAATCACTGACAGATGTCATGAAATTTGTTGTTTTGAGGCAACAGTGGAGTGAATACGTTAAAAATATTGTAAGCTACAAGAAGAAATATATAAAAAATAAATACGTAGTGTAAAACGAGACCAAAATTACGAGGTGATGTTCTTGGACCATTCCTGTTATGTGCTGGTAATAAGAACCTTTTCTACACGTAACAGAGATAAGCACATGAGGACTTGGTCCTCCGAAGTTACAAAATACTGCTTGATCATTTGCTTATTCAACCATTGTGTTTTACATATTATGTAACAAGGAACAAGAGAAAACTATTGCTTTTGCTGTGGAATGAAGCCTTCAGCTTCAGAAGCACTTAAAGGGGACATTTTAGGAATCAATTTTCCCAGTGCAAGGCTTACTGATTTCTATTGCATAACCTGCAATGTGCTAATCTCAACACCTGTGCATAGCTGTGTGCCAGAACACTATTTTATAAATTTCACCATATTGTTTCTAAAACAGAAAATTTTCCACTGGGGTTACGTTTGTGATCTTGACCTTATTATCACTAGCACTAAAAGCCAATGAAGAGAGTTTTCCTATAAGAGAGCTTCCCCTGTTTTAATTCTTCTGTCAGATGTCCATTGAATAGCATCCCTGCAGAGTGACATTATCAAACTGGCTCAACAACCGATCACATTAAAGAACCCTCACATTCAGCAAACTAGGAAGCAAAAAGCCTCAATATTCAAAGAATATTAAAACTTTATACAGAATGTAAAGTATAGATTGGGACATATGCAAATGATTAAAATATATAACTATAAATAATTAATAAAAAATTAAAAACCTTTTACTTTATTGATATTCATCTCAGGAAATTATAATACACATATGGGAGAATAATTCTTTCAGTGATTGATTTCATATAAACAAATGTTTCCAGAGAACATTACACCATGCCTACTTTGTGCGTAGCTGAAATTCACATCAGAATCAGATTTATCATCACTGAAGTTTGATATTTTGCAGCAGCAGTATAGTGCACCACATACGATAGTAAAATAAAAAATACTATCAGTTACAATAAAAACCAAAATAAGTAGTGTAAAAAAGGAACAGTGAGGTAGTGTTCATGGCTTCATGGACAGTTCAGGAATCTTCCTGAGAAGATTACAGGTTTGGTGTAGGCTTTTGAAAGGCACTTAATCACTGTCAACAAAATGGCTGTTTGTAAGGAGTTTGTATGGTATGTTCTCCCCATGACTGCAGGGGTTTCCTCTTGGTGCTCTGGTTTCCTCCCACATTGCGAAGACACATGGGTTAGTAGGTTAATTGATCACATGGGGTGGTACAGGCTGGCTGGGCCAGAAGAGCCTGTTGCCATGCTGTATCTCTAAGTAAACAATTGGAATATCTGCACTAAATTCTTAATGGAGAAGGCTCTCAACGTTGCAGTTGCTTTTACAGAGTAGGTTTGAGTAAGTGGTAGTGGTAGATTCAGACCATCGTGAATAGTACAGTGGCACAGATAGTAGAAAGGTCTCGGCCCAGAATGCTGACTGTTTATTCATTTCCATAGATGCTGCCTGACCTGCTGAGTTCCTCCAGCATTCTGTGTGTTACTTGTAGCCCTGCTACCTCACAGTTTCAGTAATCTAATTCAGCACTGGATGTTGGAGCTATCTTTGTGGCGTTTACATATTCTCCCTGCTACTCTCTGGGTTTCCTTTGGGTGCTACTGTTTCCTCCCGGTTGGTGGGTTAACTGACTTCTGTAAATTATCTGTAGTGTGTAGGTGAGTGGTGGAATCTGGTGGCGGGAGGGCAGGAATTGATGGGAAAGGGGGAGATTATAATTTGGGATTAATATAAACGGGTGCTTAATGATCGGTGAAGATTTCGTGGGCTGAGGGCACTGTTTCCATGTTGTGAAAATCCATGAAATTTACAAGATCATTAAAAAGGATATAATGTACCCCCACAAGGGGCACATTACACTGTAAATACACAGGCTTTTAATTTCAACACAGCCAGATTGCAAACTGTCAATCAAAAACTCTCTATCCATACCCGTGCCTTACTTTTGAAATTGAATAATTGTTAATTATTGCAAATTCTGTGCTATAATAGAAAGGGAGTTAATTAACTGGATTAGTAAACTAATGGCATTGACTGAATGACCCATTGAGGGAAGTTCAAATCATATCACGGTCCCTAGAGAAATTAAATTTATTCAATGAATTATATCTGGAATTAAAAAAAAACATACAGCAATAATGATTACAAAACTTGCAGGTCATTGCAAAAACCCATTTGGTTTATTCACATTCTTAGGGAAGGAAATCTGCAGTCCCAGCTTGGTCTGCTTGACGCTTGACTCTGGATGCTGAGCAATGTGGCGGACTTCAAACTGCCCTCGGAAACTGGTCAACAAGTCACTCAATTCGTTTCTAACTGAACAATAATGTATCAGCAATGTTCACACTCCATCAACGTCAAGATTGTTGTTTTTTTTAAGCTTGTAGGGATGGTTCTGGGGCACAGAAGGGACAGGGAAGCAAGGGAGCTGGAAGACAGGCCTCTGGTTCTGCTCGACATTCAAAGTCCTGGTGATGAAGTTATCCACAGCCTGGGCCTTTGCTCAGCACTTGAAGGCTAGTGATGTGGGCATCACTGCTCCAGTGACATGGACGGGTGATGAAGGACATCCGTCAGGCTCTCCCAGGTCAGTGGTTCCCGGATTGGATGTCTGTGCGAGAAGAGGGATGAGGAGGCCTGAGGGCCGGTAAGGTGGCGTGCCTGGAGTTTGGTTCTTTACCGAAGATTGAAGCCTGAAGGTCGATTGGAAATCTGGAAGTCAAAGCCCAAAGCCCGAAGCCTAGAGATTGTACATGTGTGTGGATGCAAGGGAGGAAAGCAAGTTGTTTTCTTGCTGTTGCTTTGTTGCTTGTAGTGTCCTGTGATGCTCTGCTGTGCATTGTGGGCATGTTACGTTGATGTTGGAATGTGTGGCGACACGTGCAAACTCCCACAAATCATCCTTAGTTATGTTTGTTGTTAACACAAACGGCACATTTCATTGTGTGTTTCCATGTTCATGTGGTAAATAAATTGGAATCTGAATCTGAAATAATACTCGAAGGTCTCCTTGAGAATTCACCTACTCCCATACATTTTTTGCCCCATCTGTCCTTATTGGCTTGCTTGCCATTTGGCAAGTTCAACTTAATTAAACAGAATGTCAGCAATGAAAAGAGCATATGATTCTGAACCAGATATCAAGCAGATACTTACTCATTTCCATTGCAAGGATTGTGATATTATGCCAAGAAAGATCTTCTCGGTCCAGTGACTTTGCAGTCATTAGAGCTCCTGAGGCGATGTCAATATAAAAGGATCTTGTAGGATCGGTGGATCGCTCAATTGAATACCTTACAATGAGAAGTGAGAAAAGGAAGAAAATACCTTCTTAATAAGATGCTTTAATTTTTTTAAATGAAAATGCAGAGAAAAGTCACTAAGAATGAAGCTTAGGTAATCACTACTGTTTCCAAACTTCTTCATGCTAATTTTGTTTCCTGTCATTTCGAAGTCAGTGGGTTGTTCATGTGCAAATATTAAGAAAGATTATGAAAAGAACAGGATTGATGTCTTTCAATCAACTTCCCTATTTCACTGCTCTCAATAAACTGCACTACATGATTATGATAAACTTACATTCTTCAATTCTCCTCAAATTCATTTCACAGGTGTGACGAGAATACACATAAATTAAGATGTTTGCTGGCCTGGGCTTGCAACAGTGGCATCAGCAGTTGGTCTGCCACCTGTCCTCAGGGGAAGGAGAGATGAGGAACAATGAAGCAGCATTTGGAGGTGTTAATGAAGGAGCCATCAGTCTGGGTATTGTCAAGATCAGCTCCCCCTTTGAACCCTGAACTGTTTGAAGTGATGGACAGGCGATCTGGAGATGTGTAATGAAGGGACGGGAGAGAGAGCTGTCTAGAGCGGCTCCCCCTTTGAACCCTGAACTGTTTGAAGTGATGGACAGGCGATACCCCAGCAGGGGGATAAAAAGGGACAGGTTCGCTAAGGCAGGACACACACACGACACTCGAGGTAACGAGACCCTGGAAGCGGTGCGCCTCTCACGAGTCGGTGGGAAGCTCTTGAACGGCTGATCGGGGGATCGGCCTTAAACGCACAGGGTGGAAAGGTACGATCAGCAGGAACCCGATGTGTGTCCACCCTCGCTTGGGTGCCGGGTTCACTGCAGAGGATCGACCACATCTGGAGGAGGGGTCACAGTCGGTGACCCCAGGTGACATCACAAAGGACCCGCCCGAAAGCTGCTTGTGAGCAATATCGCCAGTCTGTGAGTGGAAGCCGTTCTGAATGATCAGTCGTTCTCGTTCTCTCTCTCCCTCCCCCCACGTTGTCCATCGCCATGGCAAAGATTACTGCGAACTGAACTAAATTGGACTGAATTTTGTGTCACTTTGAAATTGGTCATTTACCCCTAGACAACGATAGAGCTTGATTGATGCTGTCATCTTAATTCTGTGCACATGTGGTTTTATCATTGCTGAACTGTTGCATTTATTATCCTTTTGATTACTGTGTTGCTTGTTTCTTTAATAAAACTTTCTTAGTTCTAGTAATCCAGACTCCAACTGAGTGATCCATTTCTGCTGGTTTGGCAAACCAGTTACGGGGTACGTAACACATGATAAATATGGGAAAAAACTGAATTACAGTAAGTACTGTATATATCTATTAGATAGTTATGTTAAAATCAGTAGTGCAAAAAACAGAAATAAAAAAATAGTGATGTAGTATTCACGGGTTCAATATCCATTCAGAAATTGGATGGCAGAGGAGAAGAAGCTATTTCTGAATCATTGAGTATGTGTCTTCAAGCTTCTGTACCTCCTTCCTGATGGTATCACTAAGAAGGGGGCATGTCCTGAGTGGTGGGGGCCCTTAATGATGGACATCGCCTTCCTAAGGCACCACTCTTTGAAGATGCTTTGGATACTACAGGGGCTAGTACTCATGATAGAGATGACTAATTTGACAATTTTCTGCAACTTACTTTGATCCGCCGCAGTGGCCCACCAACACCGTCCCCCATGCCAGACAGTGATGCAGCCAGTCAGAATGCTCTTCACAGTACATCAATAGAAGTTTTCGAGTGTTTCAGGTGACAAACCAGGTCTCCTCAAAGTCCCAATGAAATATAGCCATTACCTTGCCTTTTTTATGGCTGTATCAATATGTTAGGACTAGGTTAGGTCCTCAGAGATATCGACACCCAGGAACTTGAAATTGCTCACTCTCTCCACTTCCGATCCCTCTGTGATGACTGGTTGTGTTCCCTTGTCCTACCCTTCCTGAAGTCCACAATCAGCTCTTTGGTCTTACAAACGATGAGTGCAAAGTTTTTGCTATGACACCATTCAGCTAGCTGGTATATCTCACTCCTGTACGCCCTTTCATCACCATCTGAGACTCTGCCAACAATAGCTGTATAATCAGCAAGTTTATAGATGGCACTTGAGATATGCCTAGTTACACAGTCATGGGTGTAGAGAGTGTAGAGCAGTGGGCTATGCACACATCCCAGTGTTGATTGTCACTGAGGTGGAGATGTTATTTCCAATCTGTACAGATTGTGGTCTTCCGGTTAGGAAGTCGAAGATCCAGTTGTGGAGGGAGGTACAGAGGCCCAAGTTCTGTAACTTTTCAATCAGGTGTTAAATGCAGAGCTACAGTCAATAAACAGCACCCTGACATAGGTACTTGTATTGATAAACAACAGTCTGACGTAGGTATCCTGACATTTGGACTATTTATGACATCTCTCTCTCCTTTCTTCTCTTTCAGTTCCCAGCTCAGGAGACAAATCATTCAGTGACAGTTATTACAAACCCTCACCCCCATCTTCATTACCCATAATTCCACTCTCATCCTGCCTCTCCAGAGACGAAACAGGGGTAGAGTTCCCTTGGTCTTTACCATTCACCCCACCAGCCTCCACATCCACCACACATTCCTCAATGTTCCTACCAGCTACAAAAGGATCCCGCCACCTGTCACATCTTTCCCCTCCCAGCCCGTTTTGACCATGTGGGTTTTATCAGGGTGCTCCAGTTCCCTCCCACATTCCAAGGATGTAGCTTAAATTGTGGACGTGCTTTATTGGCACCAGAAGCAGGGTGACACTTGCTCCCAGTTCATTTTTGGACTGAGTTGGTCATTGATGCAGACAATGCATTTCACTGTATGTTTTAATGTTTCAATGTACATGTGACAAATAAAGCTAATCTAATCTCATCCTTCCCTCAGCACCTCCCCTTTCAACTGTAACAGTGTGTCTCCTCCAACTTCACTTACTGCTTTTGGTGGTCTTGAGGGGCCAAGTGCGGATTAGGTGATTGCTCTGCCAAGCTCCTGTGTTCCGGCTGCAGTGGCGAACTGGAACTTCCTGGTTGGAGGCCATTTTAATTCTCTTCCCTTTTCCACACTGACCTGTCTGTCCTCTGCCTCCTCCACTGCCAGGGTGAGGTCAAACAAAAACTAGAAGAGCAGCAGCTCGTATTCTGCTTACGCTTTATCTACATTCCATTATTCAATTGTCCAGCAGGCAGGCCAAGGAACTTAGTAACCAGCAACCATCACTGCAGGTAGACCTCTTCAATAAGCAGGTAACTGAGAGGGAGGCACTTGGGACCTTGAATTTCCCCATGTGGCTCAGAGTAGCAACATCTCCTTTCATGGTCCCTTTATCATAGAATTCCAGAATATTACAGAAGCTGAACATTTGGACCTTCATGGTATAGGTGGCCCTTTGAAGGAGTTGTTGAGCTGGCTCTATATCATCTACAAAATGGACATCTCCCTTAACTCCTGCCACACCCGTGATCTCTCTCACCAAGAAGGCAAAGGAACTTGACAACTCAGTCCTGGCTTGGAAACATTCTGAGCTGTCCTAATGTGGGGTTTTGATCTGAAACGTTGACAGTTCCATTCCCTTCCGGCATTGATGCTGAGTTCCTCCAGCAGATGTTTGTTGCTCCTGAAGTAGGAGCTTCCGGGTTCCTACTCTTCTCCATGTTTAAGTCCGAGAAATCCCTCCTCAACAGTACTGTGAGAGCGACTGGACCAGGAGGATTGTGATGATTTAAGAAGTCGTGTCACGACAACATTCTCATGGGCAACTGATGACGGGCAACAAGAGCAGGCATTCTCAAGGACGCACTCATCCTGAAATATTAATTAATAAAAAAAACTCTCCTGCTTCTCCACACGACTGTGTAATTTATTTTCAAGTCATGGTCATTGAGTTGTAGGATCATGCAGCACAGAAGCTGGTCCTTTTGGCCAATCATGTGTATGCTGACTATTAAACACCTCTCCACACATTCTGTATAGTTCCTCCCCATTCCCGTCAGCCCCTCCCCGCAATTCTTCTGCCCCATCCCAACCACACTGGAGCAATTTATAGGCTCACTTAACAATGTGTTGATCTTTGGCCTGGGAAAACATAGGCCAACAGGGAGAAAGCTGCAGACTCCTCACATACTTTCCCCGAGCTGCTGAAGCAGAGACAATCTTTTACGATTGAGTCTGCCATCACTCCCCCACTTCAGGCAGTGAGCATGCTTGATACATGCTTTTTTAAAATTTCGTCTTGTCACCTCAAGATCTTCTAACAGTTAGGTACAGGGGAGATCATTTTCCGTGATGTTGCTGGAAAATTGTCTATGAGGTGCCTGTTTCTGCCTGGTTCTCAATACACTCCTCATTATAATGTGAGTATAACGACGATTAAACCTGATCAAAGTAAGATGTGTGGCATGGTGGGGTGATGTTGAACAGTTAAAAGTTTCTTTTGGCATCCCTATCATAGACCATAGAATATTGAACACCAAAGCAGCATACAGGTCTCTTGACCCATGGTATTGTGCTGACCTTGTAACCTACTCTCAGATCAATCTAACCCTTGCCTTCTACATAGCCTTCAATATTTCTATCATCTATGTCATAGATGTCCCTAATGTACCTGCCTTTACCACCACCCCTGGCAGGCTGCTCCACACACCCACCACTCTCTGTGTAAAAAACTTACCTTTGACATCCCTCCCTATATTTTTCTCCAATTATCTTAAAATTATGCTCCCTTGTATTGGCCATTTCCAGCCTGAGTAAAAGTCGCTGGCTATCGACTCCATCCATGCCTCTTGTTATCCTGTAAATGTCTATCAAGTCATATCTCATCCTTCTTCACTCCAAATAGAAAAACCCTAGCTTGCTCACCCTACCCTCATAAAACATGCTCTCCAATCCAGGCAGCATCCTGGTAAATCTCCACTGAACCATCTCTAAAGCTTCCACATCCTTCCTACAATGAGGTGACCAGATCTAAACACAATACACCAAGAGTGGTCTAACCAGGGTTTTAAGGAGCTGCAACATTACCCTGTGGCTCATGAGCTCAGACTCCATCTAATGAAGACCTATATCCATACACCTGCTTAATAACCCTGTCTATTTGCGTGCCAACTTTGAGAGATCTGTAGACTTGTAAAGCACAGGAAATTGTGTCTGGAAGTCTGGGACTGTACTCATCCCCCAGTCTTGCTGTCAGTGAAATGCTGGGACTGTCTCTTTTGGACAGAGACCCTTACTTCAACCCTAAGTGTCGTCTCTAAAACATCCAATTGAAATGCCAGAGGAACAGAGACTTAGAATTTCAATATGAAATAACCATTAGTCCCAGAGGCAAAAGTCATTAAAAAAAAATTGACTCCATGGAGCATTTTGAGCCAATCAATTACATCAAGTGTTATCTCCAAGGGTCCTGCCTAGTCTCATTTCATTCCCCTGCTGGCTCCTGATACTATTTATTATGCCTTCTTTTTCAAACAGCTATTGAATTCCCTGTTTAAATAATTTATGTTTGCGGCAACAACAGCGGTTTTTGGCAGAGATTTTATGATTCTAACCACAGTCCTTGTTTAAAAAAAAACATTTGAAACATCCTTTTGATTCTAATATATCGTTAGCAGACACGAGGAACACACATCAAAGTTGCTGGTGAACGCAGCAGGCCAGGCAGCATCTGTAGGAAGAGGTGCAGTCGATGTTTCAGGCCGAGACCCTTCGTCAGGACTAACTGAAGGAAGAGTTAGTAAGGGATTTGAAAGTGGGAGGGGGAGGGGGAGATCCAAATTGATAGGAGAAGACAGGAGGGGGAGGGACGGAGACAAGAGCTGGACAGGTGATAGGCAAAAGGGATATGAGAGGATCATGGGACAGGAGGCCTAGGGAGAAGGAAAAGGGGGAGGGGGGGAAAACCCAGAGGATGGGCAAGGGGTATAGTCAGAGGGACAGAGGAAGAAAGAGAGAAAAAGAATGTGTGTATATAAATAAATAACGGATGGGGTACGAGGGGGCAGTTGGGCATTAGTGGAAGTTAGAGAAGTCAATGTTCATGCCATCAGGTTGGAGGCTACCCAGACGGAATATAAGGTGTTGTTCCTCCAACCTGAGTGTGGCTTCATCTTTACAGTAGAGGAGGCCGTGGATAGACATGTCAGAATGGGAATGAGATGTGGAATTAAAATGTGTGGCCACTGGGAGATCCTACTTTCTCTGGCGGACAGAGCATTGGTGTTCAGCAAAATGATCTCCCAGTCTGCGTCGGGTCTCGCCAATATATAGAAGGCCACACTGAGAGCACCGGATGCAGTATATCACCCCAGCCGACTCACAGGTGAAATGTCGCCTCACCTGGAAGGACTGTTTGGGGCCCTGAATGGTGGTAAGGGAGGAAGTGTAAGGGCATGTGTAGCACTTGTTCCGCTTACATGGATATGTGCCAGGAGGGAGATCAGTGGGGAGGGATGGGGGGGACGAATGTACAAGGGAGTCGCATAGGGAGCGATCCCTGCGAAAGGCGGGGGGGGGGAGGAAAGATGTGCTTAGTGGTGGGATCCCGTTGGAGGTGGCGGAAGTTATGGAGAATAATATGTTGGACCCGGAGGCTGGTGAGGTGGTAGGTGAGGACCAGGGGAACCCTATTCCTAGTGGGGTGGCGGGAGGATGGAGTGAGACCAGATGTGCGTGAAATGGGGGAGATGTGTTTGAGAGCAGAGTTGATAGTGGAGGAAGGGAAGCCCCTTTCTTTAAAAAAGGAGGACATCTCCCTCGTCCTGGAATGAAAAGCCTCATCTTGAGAGCAGATGCGGCGCAGACGGAGGAATTGCGAGAAGGGGATGGCATTTTTGCAAGAGACAGGGTGAGAAGAGGAATAGTCCAGATAGCTGTGAGAGTCAGTATGCTTAAAGTAGACATCAGTAGATAAGCTGTCTCCAGAGATCCTTTTGATTCTAATATATCGTTAGCAGTACAACGGCAGTCACCCAATGAGATTATGCACTTAGGTTACACATAGATTTACACTAACAGCCACTTCCATAAAACAATGTGATAGCGATCCTGCCCCAGCTCACCTGCTGAAACCCTCATCCTGCTTCAGAAACCTCTCAAGTTGACTATACTGGAGTACTTTAACAATCTTCTTCTTTCTACCCATTTAAATTCGAGGCTAATCAAATATCAAATGCCCAACCCTTAACTTCTATTGTTGAATCACCACAAAACCCATTTTCATCTTCCTTTAACAATGCCCATCTTCTGTAGCTTATCAGGTCTTACCAGGTTTGGCCTTAGTTCTGCCCAGCCAGGTATAATGTTTACCTGTGGTTTCAATTTCCTGCCTGGCTTTGACAAGGTGAAGCAGAGGTGATATTAACCCTGCTAGTCTGCAGAAATAGCACTGTAAAAGATTCTAATGAAAGGACATGAACTGTTAACACTATTTCTCTCTTCACAAAATTGCACCTGATCTGCACAGTGTTTACGCTCTTGTTAATTTTTTTTTAAATAAACTACCTTCTGTGGATTGTCTATCATGCTTCCTATGCTCATTGCATTTGCCTGTGATCGACAGATGACACAATAGCCACAGCTCTACACACCATCCTTACACATCTGGAAAAGAAGGATCTGGGCTGTACCCTCCAAATATCCGGACCTGGCTCTCGGTTTTTTTGCACTACCTTACTTTCCATTTTTCTATTTTCTATTTATGATTTATAATTTAAATTTTTAATATTTGCTATCGATTTGTAATCGAGGGAGCAGGAAGCGCAGAATCAAATATTGCTGTGATGATTGTACGTTCTAGTATCAATTGTTTGGCGACAATAAAGTATAAAGTATAAAGTATGCTTATGTGAGAATGCTGTCTTAGACTACAGTTCAGCAATTGACACTATAATTCCCTTCAGGCTTGACAAGAAGTTCAGAAACCTCGACCTTCAGCCTGCCTTGTGCAGCTGGATCTGGACTTCCTGTCAGATTGCCAGCAGGTGGTAAGAGTGGGCTCCCTCACCTCTGCCCCTCTGACCCTCAACACAGGTGCCCCTCAGGGTTGTGTCCTAAGCCCCTTCGTTTACTCTCTGTATACCCATGGCTGTGTTGCCACCCACAGCTTCAATCTGCTAATTAAATTTGCTGACTATACTACATTGATTGGTCTTATGTCAAATAATAACGAGGCAGCCTACAGAGAAGAAGTCATCATCCTGACACGGTGGTGTCAAGAAAACAATCTCTCCCTCAATGTCGCGAAAACAAAGGAGCTGGTTGTAGACTATGGGAGGAATGAAGACAGCTAACCCCTATTGACATCAGTGGATCAGGGCTCGAGAGGGTGAATAGCTTTAAGTTCCTTGGCATACAAATCACTGAGGATCTCACGTGGTCTGTTCATACCAGCTGTGTGGTGAGAAAAGCACAACAGCACCTCTTTCACCTCAGACAGTTGAAGAAGTTTGGCATGAGTCCCCAAATCCTAAGGACTTTCTACAGGGGCACAAGTAAAAGCATCCTGACTGGCTGTGTTACTGCCTGGTATGGGAACTGTACTCTCCTCAACCGCAGGACTATGCAGAGAGTGGTGCGGACAGCCCAGCGCATCTGTAGATGTGAACTTCCCACTACTCAGGACATTTACAAAGACAGATGTGAAAAGGGAAGGCTCAGCGGGGACACGAGTCACCCCAACCACAAACCGTTCCAGCTGCTACCATCCAGGAAGTGGTACCATAGCATTAAAGCCGGGACCAACAGGCTCCAGGAAAGATTCTTCCACAGGCCATCAGACTGATTAATTCATGCTGATACAATATTTCTATATTATATTGACTGTCCTGTTGTACATACTATTTATTACAAATTACTATAAATTGCACATTGCACATTTAGACGGAGATGTAACATAAAGATTTTTACTCCTTATGTGTGGGCACGTGGCCAAGTGGTTAAGGCGTTCGACTAGTGATCTGAAGGTCGTGAGTTCGAGCCCCAGCTGAGGCAGCGTGTTGTGTCCTTGAGCAAGGCACTTAATCACACATTGCTCTGCGACGACACTGGTGCCAAGCTGTATGGGTCCTAATGCCCTTCCCTTGGACAACATCGGTGCCGTGGAGAGGGGAGTCTTGCAGCATGGGCAACTGCTAGTCTTCTATACAACCTTGCCCAGGCCTACGCCCTGGAGAGTGAAGACTTTCCAGGCGCACGTCCATGGTCTCGCAAGGCTAATGGGTGCCTTTATTATTATGTGAAGGATGTAAGAAATAAAGTCAACTCAATTCAATTTGTCTTGAACAAGTGTAGTGTGGCATGCTGAGGAAGAGGACCCGTTTGGATAAAATGGTTTGGATAAAGAAATGGAAGATAATGGTTGCTGAATTTGTGAAGAGAGAAATGTAAATTCTGAGAAGAATGCAGGGAGGCTGCAAAGGGATATAGATGAACTAAGTGACTGAGTAAAAGTCTGGTAAATAGAGTATAGTGTTGCAATGTAAAATGGAACATATTGACATAAAAATAAAAGGGCAAAATTATGTAAATATTGGGTAACTGAAAAGCTCAAAGACACAAAGGGATCTGTATCGAATGCAACCACTGACAAAAGGTAGTGTGAAGGTGTAGTGGGTAATTAGGAGGTTAACAGGATGTTATTGCTTGTGTAGAGGTCATACTCCATTTATAAAGCCCATTGGTGGGATGCTTTCTACAGAGTCCTAAAGGGGTAGCTAGAGGGATTATAAAGATAATAAACAAAAGAGATCTTGCAGATGTTGGAAATCCAGAGTAACAGATGCAGAATGCTGGTCAGGCAGTATCTGTTGGGGGAATAAACAGTCAACATTTCAGGCTGCGAACCGTCTCGGCCCGGAACTTCGATTGTTTATTCCTCTCCATTGATGCTGCCCGAGCTACTGAGTTCCTCCAGCATTTTGTGTGTTCCACTTAAGGATTTGTTTACTAATCTTTGTGTGAAGCCGTGGGGGAAGAGCAAGGTCTTAAATTAATACTTCTCACCTGTACACACCATGGAGAAGGGCGTGAAGACTACTGAGTTCAAGGAATAGTAATATCCTGGAAGTTATCAACATTAGGATAGAGGATATGTTGGCAAACTTTAAGGAACATAAGGTGGATATGACCTGGGATGTTATGAAAAGTCAGGGAAGAATTTGCTGGGGCCCTGGAAGAGATTGTTGTATCTTTGTGAGGGACCCAAAGATTGGAGTGTGGCTAATATTGTTAAGGACAAGCCAGGGAGCCTTACATCAATGGTGGAAAATGTGCCAAAAGAGTTTCTGAGAGATCGGAATTACTTGCATTTGGAAAGGCAAGGAATGATAGTGGATAGTTAACATGGCTCTGTTTATGGAAATCAAATCCCACAAGCTTAATCCAGTTATTTGAAAAGGTGTCTAAGAGGACTGATGAGGTCTCAATGGTGCACATTGTCTACATAGTCTTCAGCAAGGCCTTTGACGTAGTTGTTTATGGCAGGCTGACAGAGTATGAGAGATCATGTGGGATGCAGGGTGAGCTCGCCAATTGGATACAAAATTTGCTTGCTAGAGTGATTGAGGATGGTTGTTTCTACCAGACTGATTCTTGTGTGTCATAGGGACCAGTGCTAGGTTCCTGTTGCAACAGGATTTAGGTCAACTGGGACGATGGGGAAAGAATAATTTAATTTAGACAAGTGCAAAATGGTGCATTTTGGAAAGTTAAATTTTGGCCCTGACGAGTGTTTTTGCACCATGAAACATAGAGGTGTGAGTACATTGTTCTCTGAAATTGACAATGCCAGTCGACAAGCTGATGAAGAATGTGTATTGCATGATTTCCTTCACTGGCTGACACACTGAGTAGGAGAGTTAGGATGTCACGTAAGCATTCGATAAATCGATTCCCTTGTTACGGAAAATATTACAGCAGTGCTCAGGCAGGACAGATTAGAGGGCTTGTCTACTGAGTCTTTATGGGTGGAGCTGAGAAACAGGAAAGGTATGGCCACATTAGTGGGATTGTATTACAGACCACCCAATAGTCAACGAGACTTGGAAGAGCAAATCTGCAGAGAGATAGCAGACAGCTGCAGGAAACATAAAGTTGTGGTGGTAGGGGATTTTAATTTTCCGTACATTGATTGGGACTTCCATACTGTTAGGGGTCTAGATGGTTTAGAGTTTGTAAACTGTGTTCAGGAAAGTTTTCTAAATCAGTATATAGAGGGACCAACTAGAGGGGATGCAATATTGGATCTCCTGTTAGGAAACGAATTAGGGCAAGTGACGTAAGTCTGTGTAGGGGAGCACTTTGGTTCCAGTGATCATAATGCCATTAGTTTCAATTTGATCATGGACAAGGATAGATCTGGTCCTAGGGTTGAGGTTCTGAACTGGAAGGAGGCCAAATTTGAAGAAATGAGAAAGGATCTAAAAAGCGTGGATTGGGACAGGTTGTTCTCTGGCAAAGATGTGATTGGTAGGTGGGAAGCCTTCAAAGGGGAAATTTTGAGAGTGCAGAGTTTGTATGTTCCTGTCAGGATTAAGGGCAAATTAAATAGGAATAAGGAACCTTGGTTCTCAAGGGATATTGCAACTCTGATAAAGAAGAAGAGGGAGTTGTATGAAATGTATAGGAAACAGGGGGTAAATCAGGTGTTTGAGGAGTATAAGAAGTGCAAGAAAATACTTAAGAAAGAAATCAGGAGGGCAAAAAGAAGACACGAGGTTGCCTTGGCAGTCAAAGTGAAGGATAATCCAAAGAGCTTTTACAAGTATATTAAGAGCAAAAGGATTGTAAGGGATAAAATTGGTCCTCTTGAAGATCAGAGTGGTCGGCTTTGTGCGGAACCAAAGGAAATGGGGGAGATCTTAAATAGGTTTTTTGCGTCTGTATTTACTAAGGAAGCTGGCATGAAATCTATGGAATTGAAGGAATCAAGTAGTGAGACTATGGAAACTGTACAGATTGAAAAGGAGGAGGTCCTTGCTGTCTTGAGGAAAATTAAAGTGGATAAATCCCCGGGACCTGACAGGGTGTTCCCTTGGACATTGAAGGAGACTAGTGTTGAAATTGCGGGGGCCTTGGCAGAAATATTTAAAATGTCGCTGTCTACGGGTGAAGTGCCGGAGGATTGGAGAGTGGCTCATGTTGTTCCGTTGTTTAAAAAAGGATCGAAAAGTAATCCGAGAAATTATAGGCCGGTGAGTTTAACATCAGTAGTAGGTAAGCTATTGGAGGGAGTACTAAGATACAGAATCTACAAGCATTTGGATAGACAGGGGCTTATTAGGGAGAGTCAACATAGCTTTGTGCGTGGTAGGTCATGTTTGACCAATCTGTTGGAGTTTTTCGAGGAGGTTACCAGGAAAGTGGATGAAGGGAAGGTAGTGGATATTGTCTACATGGACTTCAGTAAGGCCTTTGACAAGGTCCCGCATGGGAGGTTAGTTAGGAAAATTCAGTCGCTAGGTATACATGGAGAGGTGGTAAATTGGATTAGACATTGGCTCGATGGAAGAAGCCAGAGAATGGTGGTAGAGAATTGCTTCTCTGAGTGGAGGCCTGTGACTAGTGGTGCGCCACAGGGATCAGTGCTGGGTCCATTGTTATTTGTCATCTATATCAATGATCTGGATGATAATGTGGTAAATTGGATCAGCAGGTTTGCTGATGATACAAAGATTGGAGGTGTAGTAGACAGTGAGGAAGGTTTTCAGAGCCTGCAGAGGGACTTGGACCAGCTGGAAAAATGGGCTGAAAAATGGCAGATGGAGTTTAATACTGACAAGTGTGAGGTATTGCACGTTGGAAGGACAAACCAACGTAGAACATACAGGGTTAATGGTAAGGCACTGAGGAGTGCAGTAGAACAGAGGGATCTGGGAATACAGATACAAAATTCCCTAAAAGTGTCGTCACAGGTAGATAGGGTCATAAAGAGAGCTTTTGGTACATTGGCCTTTATTAATCGAAGTATTGAGTATAAGAGCTGGAATGTTATGATGAGGTTGTATAAGGCATTGGTGAGGCCGAATCTGGAGTATTGTGTTCAGTTTTGGTCACCAAATTACAGGAAGGATATAAATAAGGTTGAAAGAGTGCAGAGAAGGTTTACAAGGATGTTGCCGGGACTTGAGAAACTCAGGTACAGAGAAAGGTTGAATAGGTTAGGACTTTATTCCCTGGAGCGTAGAAGAATGAGGGGAGATTTGATAGAGGTATATAAAATTATGATGGGTATAGATAGAGTGAATGCAAGCAGGCTTTTTCCACTGAGGCAAGGGGAGAAAAAAACCTGAGGACATGGGTTAAGGGTGAGGGGGGAAAAGTTTAAAGGGAACATTAGGGGGGGATCTTCTTCACACAGAGAGTGGTGGGAGTATGGAATGAGCTGCCAGATGAGGTGGTAAATGCGGGTTCTTTTTTTAACATTTAAGAATAAATTGGACAGATACATGGATGGGAGGTGTATGGAGGGATATGGTCTCCTGTGCAGGTCAGTGGGACTAGGCAGAAAATGGTTCGGCACAGCCAAGAAGGGCCAAAGGGCCTGTTTCTGTGCTGTAGTTTCTATGGTTCTATGGTTTCTATTGGACTACACTTGGAGTACTGAGTGCAATTCTGGTAACCACACTCCAGTAAAGATGTGATTAAAGTGGAAAAGATGCAGAAAAGATTCACAAAAATGCTGCCTTGACTGGAAGGCTTGAGTTATAAGGAGAAATTGGATATGCTGGGACTGATTTCCCTGTAACTAAGGGTGCTAAATGGTGACATTATAGACATTTGTAAAATGAAGATGGGCATAGACAGAATAGAAAGACAGTCTTTTTCCCCAGAGTAGGGGAGTCTAAATCAAGAGGGCAGGGGTTTAAGGTGTGAGGGGTAAAATTTAAAGGGGGTCTGATGCTGGTTGGTATATGGAACAAACTACCAGAGGGATTGAAGGAGGTGGATATAATTGTTCCATTTTTGGAATTCTTTCTCTCAATGAAGTCATTGAACATACAATTAAATAACCTAGAACAGAAGAAGGCCACTAAACCTTCAATCTTGCTCCCCAAGCAGCAGTGGAAACAATCTTTGAACATTGATAAAGCAAAAATAGATACAAACATGATAAACGGCTTAGTATGTCAGAATGCAAAGTTGAATTTATAATCATATCACCTATGATCTTGTTAAGCACCTTAGAGGGCTTGAGGGATGAGGTGACCACATCTAATTCATATGGTTTACATATGCCTATGAGGTACTCTCAAGATGTAGAGAATGATACCATTAAGAAAGTCTTTGACTACAAGTACCTCGGGTCAAGAATGATGAGTTCGGAGAAGGACATAAAGATACAGAAGGAGCTGGCGTGGAGGGCTATGAACGACATGAATGGAATCTGGAAGTCGAACCTGACCAGAGGGCTTAAAAAGAGGATTTCATAGCAGTCATAGAGTCCATTCTCACGTACGGATGCAAGATGTGGACACTCACCAAGACTATGCGAAAGTCTCTAGATGGTTGCTATACACGAATGCTCTGGATGGCTGTTGACGTGAGTTGGCAACAGTACATGACGAACGTCGAGCTCTGTAATGACTTACCGATGCTCACCACTAAAATTGAGGCGAGAAGACTGCAACTAGCGGGGCACTGTCTACGCCACCCTGAGCTACCTGCCAGCCTAGTCATCGTATGGGAGCCCAAGCACGGGAGGATGAACCCTGAGTGCCCTCCCAAGACTATGGTCAATGTGCTCCTAGAAGACAGCGGCGCAGCTAATGTAGATGAACTGAACACACTGATGAGGGAGAAGTGGAGAGTCCGTCATCATGCCCGACGCCGGCCCCCTAGGCCTGAGTCAATGTAGTAGTAGTAGTTTGTGCTTGTGTGCCACCTGTTGCTGACTATTTAACGCACCCCCACTTACTGCAGAGAAATATCATCATCTGATGAGAACAGTGAATTAAAATGGTGGTAGTGAGATCCTGGCAGAACATCAACAGCAAATTCATCGGGTAGCTTCTAGATTTTACACAATGTGTAGTCTTAAAATTGACACACCTCACTCTGGGAATAGGAAAGCTGCTAGTTTACATCGCAGCTCTGAAGTCTGGCACTGATTTTCCAATGAAGTACAAGGCTAGTGTCTGTATTGATGAAATAGCTGTCAGTATTGTATAGTGTGCTGGACGGCATGCTAGTTGAACTCTCAGGAGTGGTAGGCTGGCGGTGGCTATCCTTTCATAAAATGATAGGCAGCAAGTGAGAGATACAAATAACTGTCTGAAACTCTTCTTCACTCTCTTATTGAAGTTACCTCATCAATGGTCAGAGGACACTGTGCACCACAAATACACAAGCACTTTACAAAGATAAAGTATCTGGCTTTGAGTAATCACTGCAAATGCCAAGATTATTTACAAATCTTCTTTTCCTTTTTGATGCTCCAGGGGCAGAGAGTACTTGCATCGGTTTTACTAAGACAAGACATGCCCAGGTCAATCTTGTCAGCCTTCATTATCGCAAAGCAATCTGCTTTGTTTTCTCTGTGCAAAGATTCAAGTCCATTCATGGTATCAGTTGTGCCTAACAGATCACTTATTTCGAGATATGATCTTAACAATATCTCGAGCTGTTGACCAGTTATATATTTTATGCTGGGATAACTACAGGAAGAATAATGAATATTTCCTGGGTTTATTGGTGGCAAGTTAATTTACATGAACACCGCAAATTGAAAGGCTATATAAACAAAGAGACTAACACAACAGAAGGACAAATCTGGAGCACATTATCAAGTGTTAGGCTGTTGGAGACACTGTGGTAACAGCCCTAGGGAGTGATTGCAGCACAGCACTGATAGAGGTGTTGGAAAAGCTCATTATTAACATCCTCTGTATTGTGCGGCATGGGAGTAAATAGAGAGCAGAAAGAAACCGTAGCAAAACATATCAATGTGTCATAAATTACAGAGGATCTGGAGAAAGGCCAGAAAGGTGGCAGTGGGAACTGGGATCGCATCATACTTAATCTGAATCTGACAATCTGGAGCCAAAATTTCTTGTTGAGCGTATCTGTGCATTGATCACACTAATGATATTTAAGCTCTATGACCAAGCAGAAAAATGGGAAGTGCAGTGCGGCGTGGCACTGTAGCAGTTAGCGCAATCGCTTTACAGGGTTCGATTCCCTGCCACTCTCTGTAAAGAGTGTGTACGTTCTCCCTGTGACTGGGTAGTCTTGTGCCGGGTGCTCCCGTTTCCTCCCACATTCCAAAGGTGTACAGTTGGGTTAGTGAGTTATAAGCATGCTATGTGGGCTGCCTGGATTAGAGGGCATTTGATAGCGAGAGGTTGGACAAACTTGGGTTGTTTTCCCTGGAGCAGTGAAGTCCGAGAAGAGATCTGATAGAGGCATCTAAGATTATGAACAGCTCAAATAAAGGACAAAGACAGTATCTTTTGCCAGGGTTAAGATGTCTAATACCAGAGGGCATGCTTTTAAGGTGAAAGGGAGTAAATTCAAAGGAGTTGTGAGGTGCAAGTTTTTTTTATACAGAGAGTGGTGGGTGCCTGAGGTGATGGGAGTAGCAGACACATTAGAGGCTTTTAAGGGACGTTTGCATAGGCACATGAATATGAGGGAAATGGAAGGTCATGGACATTTTGAAGGCAGAAGGGATTAGTTAAATTGGCCATTCCATTACTAACTTAATTGGTTTGACACAACATTGTGGGCCAAAAGGCCTGTTCCTGAGCTGTACTGTTCTATGTTAGCACTGGAAGTGTGGTGACACTCACAGGTTGCCCCAAGTACAATCTTTGGCCCTTGTTGGTCATTGACACAAAACGACGCATGCCGCTATGTTCCGTCATTTTCAATGAACATGTGACAAATAAAGCTAATCTTTATATGTTGCGCACAAAGAGCAACATAAACCACAGTACCTTATGGCTTGTACATTGCATTTGTGGGAAAATATGTACAAAATTGGTCAAAGCTCAGTGGGCCTGTAATGAAAGGAAATCTATTAATTGGGATGCTAGGTTTATGTTGACCATCGTGTGATCAGCTTAGGGTACAAGCCTATTGTTATAGTCATTTCGTACCTGATGGAGTTGTTTGCTGCATCTGGGTCTTTTGCTGAAACAATTTGGATAGTAGTTCCGACTGTGACATCCTCGTACACCTCCACCATGTAGGAGGGAGAATCGAACTGTGGAGGCTCATCCATATCCTCAACTGTCAGACGCACCCTGGCTGTATCTCGGAATGGACCGAAGTTTAGAAAGCGAAGATCTAGGTGGGTGTTGGTGCCCTCCACAACCAACATGTAGCTGTCCTTGGTTTCAAAATCTAATGGCTGGAATTAAGAGATAAGCAATCACATTAGGTATTCATCCACTGAAATCCTGACATCACCTAATATGGAAGGAATTCATTCAGCCTGTAGTGATCATGCCAACTCTTTGAAAGTGCAATTCGATTAAGGCCTCTCTCTCATCCTCCAAAGCTCTATAAACCTCTCCATTTCAGCTATTATCCAATTGATTCTTGGAAGTTATCCTTGAATACACTTTCATTGGCAACACACACAAAATGCTGGAGGAACTCAGCAAGCCAGGCAGCATCTATGGGAAAAAGTACAGTTGACGATTTGGGCCGAAACCCTTTGGCAGGAGACAAGAATTTTTCATATTACCTTGGGTCTTCATCATCAATACTCACGCCACTGAGTTAGAATTGGCAAACCTCAAAATAATTTCAGATACAAATTTTTATATACAAAGTTATAAGAAGCATAGACAGGGTAGATAGAGGAAACGTTTTTACATAGCAAAACCAGAGACTATAAGGGTAGTTTAAGGGGCCAACAGGTTTGGAGGGGAGCTGAAGAACTTTTTCACCAAGAGGGTGGTTGCAATCTGGACTGCATTGCCTAAGTGCATGGTAGAAGCAAATACTTTCACAATATTTAAGAAATCTCTAAACAAACACTTGTGCCAAGGCATTGAAGGTTATGGACAGGTTGACAGTAGATGACATGAGTATGGGTAGTCCCTTGACGGCTGTCAATGACATGGTGGGCCAAAGAAACTGAATCTGTCCTGTGTGCCTCAATGAATCCATGTTGATTAAAATGCTCCCTAATCTTTTCTTAAGAGAACAACACTAATTTTCTACAACCTTTTCAGATATTAATATCTTATCCAGTCCCTCATTCTAATAAATCTCCTCTGTCCTTTCCTTGTTAAAGTACACAGTAAACAAGTAAGGTCTCCTTCAGAAATCGGGCCTGGATGCCCATTTTTGCACTGTTCTGCACGGCTACAGAAGACTTGAGCTGAATAACCTCCCTCCATGCGATACCATTCTGTAGTGGATCATAGATGTGATAGGTGATAATATTGCTTTGTTTTCTCTTTGCAATGAAGGGGTCAATGATTTTAGTGAAATTCCCATGTCTGTTTAACATGACAAGTGCACAGACCTGCGTTTGTTTATTTTCTCACTTTATAAACAGCTGTGTTGTAAGGTATTAGTTATGCTTAGTGAGATTTGGGAGTTCGAGTTAGAAACATAATAGACAGGATTTTGCACTTGAGTCATGTAAGCTAGCTGATGGCAAATGGTTATAAAGTCATGTAACATAAGGATGTAACCCTGAGGTCCAGGAATACATCTCTGTGTTAGATATTACATTGCAGCCATTTGCCTTCAACATAGAGAGGTGACTTAAAATCTAAAGACGCATTTCAAAAAACAGGAAAAACACAGGTGCTATTTTCATTGAGATAATTTGGACTCCAGTACTTCAAAGTCACAGAGGTAATCTATTGATAAAATATTTTTAAGAAATTCTATGTTCTATAATTTGCCATTGATTCATTACCTGGCTGGGAAATTCAAGTGGGTTGCACTGTTCCTTCAGTGCTCTGTGCTGAAGATTACTTATTTCTGAGCAGCACATGGTTGTGAGGATTGATGGGTTGGATCGTGCAAGTATGGAAATTTGATTGGTCAACTCCGATCACAAAATTACCTTTGCAGCAAAGAGGCCTGAGATATACACGTGATGACATCATATCCTGTTGCTCATAAAATTGAGTCAGATTATAAGGAGCGAGTATCATTGGTCATTCCAAGAACAGTCACCAACTCACTGTAACAACACCATTTAAGGGGGCTTCTTGGAGCAGGTCCTAGCCCTGCAGTGGCAACATGTCCTAGGTAAGCTCTTTTAATTTTCTTTAACTCGCTTACTCCCACCACAAGCCCCTTCACCATTATTAGTTTATCATTGTCAAGTGTACCGGGTACAATGGAAGACTTGGCATGCCATCCAAACTTATCACGCCATACATAACTGCATCGAGATAGCAAAAAGAAAAAAAAAATGTAGAATACAGTAACACAAGAGATTTGCCAGATGGTGGAAATCTAGAGCAACGCCCACAAAATGCTGGAGGAACTCAGCAGCTGAGGCAGCATCCATGGAAGGGAATAAACTTGTGGAGTGAGAACCATCATTGGGACTGTAGAATACTGTGTTGCAGCTGTATTGAAAGCGCTGTGGAGATAAACAGAGTACAAAGGCCATGACAAAGTGGACAGGGCGATCAAGGATCTACCTTCAGCAACGTGAGAGATCTAATCAAGGGTCTGATATCTTTTTTTTAGAAATCTACAGCACATTACAGGCGCTTCAGCCCACAATGTTGTGCTGACCATGTAACCTACTCTAGAAACTGCCTAGAATTACCCTACTGCATAGCCCTCTATTTTCCTAAGCTCCTTGTACCGATTCAGGAGTCTCTTAAAAGACCCTGTTGTATCTGCCTCTACTGCTGTCACTGGCAGTGCATTCCACACACCTTCCACTCTCTGTGTAAAACTCTTACCTCTGACATCACCCTTGTACCTACTTCCAAGCACCTTAAAATTATGCCCCCTCGTGTTAGCCATTTCAGCCCTGGGAAAAAGCTTCTGGCTATCCACATGATCAATACCTCCCATCATCTTATACACCTCTATCAGGTCACCTCTCATCCTCTGTCGCTCCAAGGAGAAAAGGCCAAGTTCACTCAACCTATTCTCATAAGGCATGCTCTCCAATCCAGGCACCACCCCTGTAAATCTCCTCTGCACTCTCTCTATAGTATCTATCATCGGGAATGAAGGTGTTTCCTGTAGAACCTCACTGAGTCATGGTTTCCAAATCCCTGTCTCCAGACCCAGAGGCTGATTCCTGGACATGTCGTGGAAGGCCCTGATCTCTGTACCCAGGGTGCGATTTATGGACCACTTTCTCGCAATGTCCCAGTTTGATGGCCAGATCCCTTCACTTTCACAAGGCCTAAACACACTTCCAACAGGAAGCTACTAACGTCCTTCATAAATTCCACTTGGTGCCTCCTTCCCCCACCACCCCCAGGGAGCAAATCTCCAAGCCTGCATTCCTCATTAGTATAACTGAGTTAAGGCATTTCTTTTTCTACCGACAGAGGATGAGTGGTGACTTGATGGAAGTGTATAAGATCATGAGAAGCATAGATAAAGTGGACAGCCAGTGTCTTTTTCTCAGGACGGCAGATTTTCCCCTTCTTTAATTCTTCCTTCACTTTCTTTAATTCTTGCTTACCATATCCCAATTTCACAAAGATGTTTTGCCCATGAGGCTCGATTTATTTACTTCAGTTCTCCATGGTATCACCCATGATATCTCCGTTATATCACCCTTCTCTGCAAACTTTGCCGGCTCTATCAACTTCAGAAATCGCCATACTCTTCTGATTCCGACCACCGTGAATCACTGCCCCATGCCTTGTCCAAGTCCCTAGTCTCCCCACTGCACGAGCCCCAGTGGGCACATGGCAACTCACTACTGCAATGCCTAAATTTTTAAAATTTCATTCTTATGAAGCAGGTTAAGATGATTCGCTCTGTTACAGGTGTCGCATCAGTGCAAGTTACTGATAGCAAGATGAGATGAGAAGCCATTGGGGATAAATTTGTAAATATGAAAGGCACAGCATGTCAGAGGTCCAGACTTTGCCACCTCTCTGTAATGTACTGAGCTCTCTTTGGCAAAATCCTTACCTCCTTTAAGGTGATGATCCCAACTTGGTTACTTTCATCTGTGATGATCTCAAATACGTTCATCCCATCGCCATTGATGAAGCTGTAGCTCAATTCTGCATTTAGCCCCTCATCTGCGTCCTTAGCTAGAATTCTTCCCACCGCTGAGCCAACCAAAGCTGTCTCCATCACGTTCATCTGATATAGCTCTGTGCCAGGGCAAAATGGTACACATAGGTGCAAATTGTTATGGTCAAGGATTTGCTCTTCATATTGTAAACATTTATCGTCCAGTCAAAGATCCTTTGCTTCACTTTAATGCTTGATGCAGATTTCTGTGCCTACAATTTGGGCTTCTTATTTTATGAGGAAGTTCCCATTAAAATAATGGGCAATTAACATTTGGTACTAAATGATGAGATGCAATCATGTTTTACTTATGGAGGGAACCTCTGTTCCTCTGCCCAGTTGGTTCCAGGAAGCTAATGTTTATAATAGAAATGAAACCTAATTTGGGGGAACAGAGCCAGTGATGGTAGCAGATCTCCCCCCAGTGGCACTGGAGGAAATCTCTTATCATTTTCACCCTCCAAAAATTAACACCACATCTAAAACTTCAAAAGGGTAGCTTTTCTAAAGTACTGTGATCTTCTTCTTAAAGGCTGCTCTCAACTGTTGTGCATCTCCCTGAAGCACTTTGGGATGTTTAGAGACACTCTAAGGCTGAAACTTGCTGGGAATTTCTGGCAGTTAAATAGCAAACAGCTTGCGCGTCGAAGCTGTGAGAGATACAAAGTACAGGATTCCCATGTGAACACAGAACCACTGGTGATGATCTGATTGTATCCTGACACTGGACTCCTGATGGAGTTCAGCATTGCGGCACTAATGCCGCATTTTCTCAGCACACGCACTGGGGAATTGGCTTGCTGTAACTGCAGCAGGTTAGACCTGGTACTGGAAGAGCCTTATAAACACGAGAGATCCTGTGGATGCTGGAAGTCCAGAACAACGCGCACAAAATGCTGGAGGAACTCAGCAGGTCAGGCAGTATCCATGTAAATGAAGAAACAGTCGGCATTTCAGGCCGAGACCCTCCTTCTAGACTGGAAAGGGAGGGATAAGACTCCCGAATAAAAAGGGTGGGGGGTTGGGGAAGGAGGACTTGCTAGAAGGTGATAGATAAAGCCAGGTGGATGGGAAGGGTAAAGGGGCTGGAGAAGAAGGAATCCGATAGCAGAGGAGAGTAGACCATGGGAGAAAGGGGAGAAGGAGAGGCACCAGAGGGAGGCAATATGCAGGTGAGGAGAAGAGATAAGCAACCAGAGTGGGGAATAGGCCCTCCTTCTCCACTCCCACCGTTTGAGTTCTTGCTGACCTGCTGAGTTCCTCCAGCATTCTGTGTGTGTTCACTGGAAGAGCTTTAATTTGAATATGGAGGAACAACTGTTCGGGAGCAAAGTTACCATAAGATAATTTACTATTTTAAAAAATTAATTGAATGAGATTACATGTATTTTACTTTAAGGTAATTTTAAAAAAAAGTTATTTTATTGAACTTCAGTAGATTTTTCATGTATTTGAATGAAAAGCAATTATTCACTAATACGCTCTGCCTCCAAGCCAATTTTGTATCCACTTTGTCAACTCACCTCGTACTCCAATCTTTCAGACTAGCCTACCTCAAGGGACTTTGACAAAAGTCCTTACTAAAGTCCATATAGACCTGCCCTCCTTAGTCATAAGACATAAGAGCAAAATTAACCCATTCGGCCCATTAAGTCTGCTCTGCCTCGGTCATCTGATCCTAAAGCTCTTTCAAATTTTTGAGACACATTTGGCATATTCGATGTCACATCTGGTATCATGGTACATTGGGTTTCAGACATACTTTTTTTCCCTGAATGGAATTTGTTCTTGTTCTGGTATCATCATTTGAAACTGAACAGGACTGGAAAGCAAGTTGGCACTGCAATTTTTGGAAAAGGTAATTATTTTTTAAAACCTAGGTCGAAGATGAGCAACAGTGGCTTGTCGCTGCCAGAAAGTTCTGGCCCAATATAAATATTAAGTGTTCTTATTTTAAAATAAGTATTTTCTTATCCAGAGAAAGTTAAAGAGAAAAGACAAGGCTATAGTGAATAAGAGAAAAATGGATGATTTGATAACCAGGGAATGAGGAGGGATGAGATAGGGCAAATCTTAAGAGTCAGAGTTGGGGAAAAATGGTAGAAAGGCAAACCAAGGTCTCTATCTGAACTTACAGTACAGTCAGCACTTGTAACCAGATGGATGAATTATGGTACAAATAGAAGGAAATAAGAATGATCTAATAGCCCTTATGGATGCAAATTGCAAAATGACTTTGGCTGTTGTTGTTTTGGGAAAAAAAGCATGTCCTCTAAGTAAGAGAAATGGTTCTTTTTGCTGTAGTACTGTGTAATAAGTAAATGTTAATTGGTGATCTGATAGCTGAGGGACCTTTTAGTTACCAAAATATGATAGAATTTTAAATGAAATATGGAACTAATTTAGGTCAATTTGAAACAAGGATCTAAAATATGAATAAAGCAACCTGTAAGGGAAAGAGACGCAAGTCAGCTATGGTAGATTGGTGTGGCAAAAAATAAGTAATTTTCACATAAAACATCGGCACATGATTTTTAATTAATCTATATTCCTTTAAGGCAATAACAAAAGCTGAAAACAGTGATACAGCAGCTACTTTCAATGGACGTTAAACCAAGCTATAGATAAAAAGAAAAGACGTTGCCAGAAAAGCAATAAAGCTTTGGATTCGGAATATATCAGAATTCGGGAAAGAATAACCAACGAGAATGGAAAGTTGAATAAGAGAATGATTTAATGAGAATGATAAAAGCAGATGTAAACTTTTTCGGAGATATTTAAAAAGAACAAGGTTGGCTCCCCTTAATGTGGGCCTATTATAATCTGAGACAGGACAAATTACTTTTTGGAATAGAAAACATCAGAGAATTTATTTAAGGCAGAGATAGATAGGTTCTTGATTATCCAGGACATCAAAGGGTATGGGGGGAAGGCAGGGGAGTGGGGATGACTGGAAGAATTGGATCAGCCCATGACTGAATGGTGGAGCAGACTTGATGGGCTGAATGGCCTACTTCTTCTCCTATATCTTATGCTCTTAACTTATATTTTGCAGTTTTTTCTTCAAATTAGAAAATACAGAAAACCAAAATCAGAATGAGCATAAAATAACATTTAGACCTGCCTCCATCAAGAAGTAACAGGAACAGTATTAGGAATATGCTTTGTCCAAACAGGTCGACCAAAGTAAAAATAAATATCCAGAACTTAATACGATTCAAAATGCTTACCAACTAACAGTATAGATATAAACAAACACAATAGGGGGGGAGTGGGCAGTTTAAAAGGTGGCACATTAGCATGGAGATCTGTACACTCCTGACAAAGAGAGTCAAAGTTCCTCACATAAGCTAAAAGCTCCTTCCTTATTTGCCATTAACTCATTTTCTAGGACTATATTTTAAGACACTTTAAAATTTATTAAGGGGAAGTGAAATACAAGAGGAGACCAAGTAAAATGCAAAAGCCTTCGCAGAAGTGAAATGGCAATTCCGGACCAAACCTGAATCACTGACGGTTTCTCGACAGCTGTGGCCAGGGCTTGAGTGCTATCACCTCCTACAAAGTGAACCTAAGCGACAAAGGTGACCATGAAGTTTCACTCCCAGAGGAGCTCGATGCCTTTTATGTTTGCCTTGACTGTCAAAATGTGGAGGCACCTTCACAAACACCCACAGCCCCCAAAGACCCTGTGATTTCAGTCTCTGGGGCTGGTGTGACACCATCTTTCAGATGGTGAACCCATGGAAAGTATCCGGCCCAGATGGGGTATATGGCCAAGTACTAAACACCTGCGCTGATCAATTGGTTGGAGAGTTCACAGATATCTTTAACCTCTCACTTTGGCAGTCTGAGCTACCCACCTACTTCAGGCAGACTTCAATTATACCAGTGCTTAAGAAGAACATGGTAATCTGCCTCAGTGGCTAGCATCCACTTGCATCCACTGTGATAAAATGCTTTGAGAGACTGGTGATGGAGCCTGAGAATTGACTTGGATCCAGTCCAATTTGCCTACCATCACAAAAGTCAACAATAAATACCATTTTATTGACTCTTCACTTAACCCTGGAACATCTGAACGGTGAAGTTGGATATATCAGGATGCTCTTCATTAACTACAGCACAGCATTCAATACAATTATCCCCTCAAAACTAACCAATAAGCTACAAGACCAAGGCTTCAATACCTCATTGTGCAAACAGATCCTCGATTTCCTCACTTGCAGACCCAAGTCAATTCAGATTGCCAACAACATTTCCTCCACAATCGCCATCAGTCCAGGTTATGAGTGCTTAGTCTCCTGCTCTACTTGCTCTATACTTATGACTGTGAGGACAAGCACAGCTCCAATGCCATATTTAAGTTTACTGATGACATCGCTGTTGTTGGCCAAATCAAAGGTGGTGACGAATCAGCATATAAGAGTGGATTGAAAATCTGATTGAGTGGTGCTATAATAACAATCTCTTGCTCAATGTCAGCAAGACCAAAGAGCCGATTATTGGCTTCAGGAGAAGGAAACCAGAGGCCCATGAGCCAGTCCTTATTGAAGGATGTTAAATTCCTTAGTGTTATAATTTCAGAGGAGCTGCCCTGGGTCTAGCACGTAAGTGCCATTACAAAGAAAGCATGGCAGTTCCTCCATTTTCTTAGAAGTTTGCAAAGACTCAGTATGTCATCTAAAACTTAAACAAACTTCTATGAATGTGGAGAGTATATAGACTGATTGCCTCACAGCCTGGTATGGAAATACAAATGCCCTTGTACAGAAAGGCCCACAAAATATAGTGGATACAGCCCAGTCCATCAAGGGTAAAGCCCTCCCCACACCTACATGGAGAACTGTTGCAGGAAAGCAGCATCCACCTTCAAGGTCCCCCATGCTCTAGGCCAGGCTCTGTTCTCACTGCTACCATTGGGAAAGAAGTACAGAATCCTCAGGACCCAAACCACCAGGTTCAGGAACAATTATTACTTCTTAACTATCATGTTCTTGAATCAGAGGGGATAAGCTCACTCACCCCATCACTGAACTGTTCCCACAACTTATAGACTCGCTTTCAAGGAGTCTTCATCTCATGTTCTTGATTTTTATCACTTATTTATTATTATTATTATTATGATTATTGTACTTTAATTTTTTTCTCAGTTCAAGCTGGTAAAATCTGATGTACAGGCATAGCATGCAAACTCATTCCTCAGTTGCCAGGAACTTTTGAACTATTCAAGTGGTGCTTATTATTGTCACTTTCTAGAGATTTACATAAATATTTCTGTTTAGGCCTAATTGTTGAAAGATATTGTGTAGTGACTTTCGGATGATATCAATTGGTATCATCCCAATTACGAGTGGGATACCCTGTTCACGTCCCGTAGTCTTTCAAGTTCCTCTTTCAGTTCTGCATATTTCTGGTGTTTTTCTCTTATTGATTTCTGTATGTTATGTGTGTTTGGATTGGCTATATCTATTAAATAAGTTGTTCTTGTTTGTTTATCCTGTATTATTATATTCAGACAGTTATTATGAATTGTCCTATCTGTATTAATGGATTGGTTGTAATATAATTTGTAGTACTCTGACTCTAAAACTGTATTAGGCTTGTATTTATAGAAAGGTAAGGTGTCTTTTATGGGTTTGTATTTTAAAGCAAGAATTTGGTGAATGGTGCTTGTCATTTGATTGTGCCTGTGTAAGTAATCAGATTGAGTTAAATTGTTACAGGATCCTGTAACATGTTGGATTATTTCTGGTTTTTCTTTGGATTTTCTACATTTATCATCTTGAATTTGTTGGTCTTTTATTATGTACTTTAGACAATTTTTTTTTTGTGTTAACCACCAGGTCCTGTGTTGTTACAAGAAAACCCACCGTTTCTGGGAAGAAGGCTCCAACTGTGAGCCAGGCGTTTGACGCTTTCTAGTTGACAACTAGTCTCCTCAGATTGTGGGGATGTCTTCCATGAAGGGTCATGCTCTTCCCTTAGTTAAATCTTTCTTCAATAGTGATACATTCTTCATTCTTCTGGATTGTGCTTTCATTTAAGTTTAGTGTTGCTCACTTCTGATCAGAATTGCATTTGCTTATGTGGAGTGCTAAATCCTGTTTTTGTTGATGAAAATCTATCCTTAGAAATTTTATCTGACTGTTGTGTAAATTGTTTTTTGTCTGTTGTTCCTCTTCCTCCTTCTGTTCTTGGTAGTGTTAATCTAAGTGTACGTAGTGTTCTCTAAAATTTGTCATTTCAGTTCTTATTTTTTTTTTTGAAAATTTTCCAGATCAGTTTCAGACCAAGATATTATGCCACAAGAATATGGTAGCGTGGGTATAGCAAAAGTGTTTATAGTCTTCGTAATATTTTTACTACTGTGCTCTGTTTGCCATATTTTCTTAAACCTTGAAGTAAATTCTGTTGTAAATTTTCCCTTTATTGCACTATGATCTATTTTCTTTGCATGATGATATCCCAGATACTTATGTGTTTCATGTTTATCCATTGGTTGTGTCGTATCCCGCTGCTCCATTTTGTATTCTATTCACTCTAATGCAGCTTTCTTTACGTTTAATGTTCTGCACTTATTGCATTTATCTAGTCCAAAGTTCATGTTTATAGCTTTAGAAGATAGTTGTACCATTTGAATTAATTGTTTTACAATTTTTTTGATGAATTCTGGTAAAGCACCTGGTCCGGAAGGGTATATGGCTGAATTTTTAAAATCTTTTTCAGATTTACTTTCTCCCTGGTTATGCAGAATTTTTAAAGATGCTTTATTTGTAGGTAAATTACCACAATCTTTTTATGAAGCATCTATTTCTTTAATTCCTAAAAAAGATAAAGATCCCACTGAATGTGCATCATACAGACCTATACCTTTGTTGAATGTGGATTCTAAAATCCTTTCTAAAATATTAGCAATTAGATTGGAGAAGGTATTGCCACAAATTGTCTGCGAGAATCAGACAGGATTTATTAAAAACCATTATCCACATTTTAATGTTAGGAGGTTAATGAACATTGTATACACTACTTTACCTAAGACTCCAGAATGTGTTATTTTGCTTGACGTTGAGAAGGTGTTTGATAGACTTGAATGGGAATATTTATTTAATATACTTGAGAAATTTAATTTTAGCCCAAAATTTATACCTTGGTTCCCATTGATATATCATACACCTTTGGCTTCTGTATTCACTAATAATCAGAGATCCCTTTTCTTTAGGCTTTTCCCAGGTACTAGACAGGGCTGTCCTTTCAGCCCTTTACTATTTGATATTGCCCTGGAGCCTTTGGCAATCGCTATTTGTGATTCACCCAATATATCTGGCATTATTCGTGGGAATGGGATGCATAAAGTATCACTATATGCAGGTGACCTGTTACTATATATCTCTAACCCAGAGAAATCCATTCCTGCAGTAATAACACTACTTGCTCAGTTTAGTAGTTTTTCTGGTTATAAATTGAATCTTAATAAGAGTGTGCTTTTCCCATTAAATATGCAAGTCTCAATTTATAGACAATCACCATTTAGATTGGTTACTGATTATTTTACTTATTTGGATGTTAAAATTACTAAGAAGCATAAGGATTTACTTAAAATTAATTTTTTACCCTTAATTGATCATGTTAAACAACTGTTTACTGAATGGTCCCCATTGTCCTTATCCTTGATTGGTTGAATTAATGCTATTAAGATGATTATTCTACCTAAATTTCTGTATCTATTTCAGGCGGTATCAATGTTTATCCCGAAATCTTTTTTTTGATGTTATTGATTCTAAAATTTCTTCTTATATATGGCAGAATAGAAATCTTAGGTTAAGTAAGAGATATTTACAGAAATCAAAAAAGGAAGGCAGTTTGGCTTTGCAGAATCTTAGATTTTATTACTGGTCAATTAATATTCGATATTTAATGTTTTGGACACAAGAGTTGGTTGAAACTCAGTGTCCATGATGGATTAACCTTGAGCGTGAGTCTGTACAGGGGTTTGCATTGGCTTCTATTTTAGGGGCAGGGCTTCCCTTTGCAGTTACTAAATTGAATAAACAAATGATAAATCCAATAATTAAACATATAATACGAATATGGTTTCAATTTCGTAAATTTTTTGGACTGAATAAATTTATCCTGTCAGGTTCTATTATATTTAATTTTTTCTTTCAACCATCTAGAGTCTATCAAGCTTTTCTTTTATGGAAAACAAAGGGAATAACATGTTTTCGTGATTTATTCATGGATGATTGTTTTATGTCTTTTGAACAGTTGTCTAATAAATATAGTTTGTCTAGATCACACTTTTTCAGATATTTACAGAATAGAAACTTTCTGAATGTTATTTTACCTACCTTTCTGATATCACATCAAATCGAGGTTACAGAAAAAATTTTAAGTTTAAATCCCTATCAGAAGAGTTTAATATCATTTATTTATGATTTAATTATGAAAATACGCTTAGGTACTTCCGATAAAATTAAGAATGAGTAGGAAAGAGAACTTCAGATACCTTTACCTACAGAGAAATGGGAGAAAATTCTTCAACTAGTTAATACTTCTTCAATGTGTGCCAGACATGCTTTGATACAATTTAAGGTGGTTCATAGGGCTCATATGTCCAAGGATAAGTTAGCTCGTTTTTACTGCCATGCAAATCCTGTTTGTGATAGATGTAATTCTGAGGTAGCTTCCTTGGAACATATGTTCTGGTCTTGTCCTCTTCCAGAAAAATATTGGAAAGATAATTTTGATATTATTTCAGTAGTTCTGCATATTGATTTACAACCTCATCGTATTACTGCAATTTTTGGACTACCAGTGATAGACTCTAGTCATTTATCCTTGTCAGCTTGTCGTCTAATTGCATTTATTACATTAATAGCCAGAAGATCCATTTTACTTAAATGGAAAGATTCCAATCCCCCTACTACATTTCAATGGTTTTCCCAAATGACAGCATGCCTAAACTTGGAAAAAATTAGGAGCGGTACTATGGATCCTTTGGTTAAATTTGAGGAAACATGGAGGCCATTTATTCAATATTTTCATATGATGTAAGTTGATCCTTTCTGAATCTTTTGTAGTAATTTTTTGTTCATGTATAGAGGAGCGGAGTTAACGACAAATAATAATTTTAGCTGATGTAATATGACAGCCCAATCTTTGTTTTTTTTTTAGTTTAGTTGTTTTCTTTTAGTTCAGGGTTTTTTTTTCTCTTTATAAAATATCTTTTTCATGGTTAGTTACTATGAGACTAGGAGGCTAAACTATATTTGTTACTTGGAATCTGTGCTTGTACATGTTAACCCGGGATTAATTTAATCCCAATCTCTTTGTATCATTACTATTATTATGTTTATTAATTTTGAAACTTAATAAAAAGATTGAAAAAGAAAAAGTAATTGCTTTAACTTTGCTGATGAAGGTACATATAATTTCAAACCATCCTTGTATAGAAAGTGTGTCGAGGTATAATTCATTTGATTGCTCCTGATTTGATAACACTTTTTCATCCTATTCAGTAAACTACAGAGTGGGTTTAAAGCTAGACAAAGCCGTAGTGGACTTAGAGAGTTGCTCTGGAAAATGCCTCAGTTTATTTTGATAACAGTGGTTGTCCTTTTTTGGTTGTTGTGCCAATGCTTCTTCAGATGTTACGGGAATTTTACAATTTATTACTTTTTTTTGTATTTGCACAGTTTGTTGTCTTTTGCACATTAGTTGTTTGTCCTTCCTGTTGGGTATGGTCTTTCATTGATTTTATTTACTCTGAATGCCCACAAGAAAACAATTCTCAGGGTTGTATATGGTGACATGTATGTTCTTTGATAATAAATTACTTTATAGTTTATTTGTACTTTGTACTTGGTAAGTTCTTTATCCTGTTGGGGGAATGTGATGTCAGTAGCTAGAGATCAGTTATGACTCGAGCTTATGGAAAATGACTTTTTGCATCACCAGTGTTGATAAAGTAGCACCATGCCCTATTGCAGAGGAAGGCTGATAATAAGTAGCCAGCTAGTTGTCAGAAGGGCTGGGACAAGACTTCACTGACCAGCCTGATTGTAATAACTGACTTTATGGTACGAATATCATTTATTTCAGAAGATATGAGGAACAATAATGTGTCTGCAAGGCAAAAAGAAATAGAGTGATGTGTTGATAGGGTGAAATATTATGGATGAAAGTTTTTGTGGATTACAATAAACAGCAAAAGATTTTGTAAATTCAGCATGGAACCTCAAACCAATAAGCATTTTCTCATTAGAGAACCATTGATCCAAATAAGAGCTGTACTTACTTTGAGGGAATCTTGGAGGATTGTCGTTGACATCTGTCAGGGTGATGTTTACAGTTGTTGTGCCTGATAATCCGCCCATTTGTCCACCCATGTCCTTGGCTTGCACCACCACAAGGTATTCATCCTTTATCTCTCTGTCCATATATGGTAAAGCTGTCCTGATGATGCCTGGGGAAAAAAGACGGACATTGTTTCTCTACTAAAACAAGGTCTGTTTTGAGAAACAACCAGCAGAGGGCGCCCTTACTGCTTCAGGGAAGTAGTAGATTAACAACAGTGCAGAGAATAAATTCACTTCAATTTAGTTCAGCAAATCTTGAGAACTGCTATCAAATTGACAATTTTCAATAACACTGCGATAAAAGTCTCAGAAGTGTTTAAAATTTTAAAAAGTGTCAAATATGTGAGCTATTGCGTTGCTGAGAGGGATTTGCTGGTTTGCCTTATGGTCCAGTTAGCATGGTAGCATATCGATTATATCGCTAGAGTAATGATATGGAGACTTGAATTACTGATGATGAGATGTCACACACCAGAGCACCTGGGGAACTCAAAATCATTGAGTTAAACCAATCTTGAATTAAAATACTTGTGTCTGCAATACTGACCATGAAATAACCTGTTGTGGTAAAACCACTGAGGCAAAGAACCTGTTGTTCTTTCTTAGTCTGGCTAAAACAACATCAGACTCACAGAAATGTGGCTGACTTTCACCTCTGAAAGGTCTTTGGAATAGGAATCAGAATTGAAAATGGTTTATTATTGTCACATGTATCGAGGTATAGTGAAAAGCTTGTCTTGCATACTGTTCACACAGATCAAATCATTACACCGTGCACTGAGGTGGAACAGGATAAAACAGTAACAATGCAGAATAAAGGGCAAAAGTTTTCAAAAAAAGGCAGTGCAGGTAAATGATAAAGTGTACATTCATGATGTGTCAGATTGCGAGGGCCAAGAATCCATCTTATTGTACAAGAGGTCCATTCAATAGTCTGATTACAGTGGGACAGAAGCTGCCCTTAATCCTGGTTGTACATGCTTTTGTATCTTCTTTGTGTCTTTCAGCTGTTTGTATCTTCTGCCTGTTGGGAAGGGAGAAGAGGGAACATCCCAGGTGGGTGGGGTCTTTGATTACGCTGGCTGCTTTACTGAGGCAGTGAGACATATAGACAGAGTCCATGGAGGGGCGGCTGGGTTCTGTGAGGTACTGAGCTGTGCCCGTACCTCTCTGCAGCCTCTGGTGGTCACAGGCAGAGCAGTTGCCATGCCATGCTGTGATGCATCCAAATTTGATACTTTCAATGGTGCCTCAATACAAATTGGTGATGGTCAAAGGAAATATGCCAAGTTTCTTCGCCTCCTGAGGAAGTGAGGTGTTGATGATGGTCTATTCAGGAAACAGAATAACACAGCAGAGAGTATGGGTAGCTGGCCACACTCAGCAAAGTCCCAGCCGGAACGTTGGTCCTCACATGGGAGAAGCGGGGGGGGGTCACTCTTCATCCCAGGTTAGGAATTTGACAACTTACAAACACTCAGAGTCAGGTTTGTTACCATTATCAGGGTGATGTAAAATTTGTTTTGCAGCTGCAGTCAAGTACAAAAAACATAAAATTAGTATAAGTTACAAATTAAATGAATAATGCAAAAAAAAAGGAATAAGGACATCGTATTCATGGATCATGGGCCATTCCGAAATCTGATGGTAGAGGGCAGAACAGGTGTCTGAACTGTTGAGTGTCTCCTTTACCTTCCTCCCAGACAACAACTGCTGGATGGGGACGTTCCTCCGTCTAGTCTCTGTAGTTGGTAGTGGTAGGGGGCCCTATCCATTGTGGTACCTGACAATGTGGGTTTTAGAAAAACAGAGGGCTATGGGTAACCCTAGGTAATTTCTAAGGTAAGGACATGTTCGCCATGGCTTTGTGGGCCGAAGAGCTTGTACTGTGCTGTAGGTTTTCTATGTTCCTGTGACACAGTTGTTCACCTCCAACAGCCAATGTCCTATCAACTGTCGAAGCTGGTGCTTAAGGCTTCGTTGGTCTGACACCTGACTCATGGCTAGTCTGTGGCAGAAGGTTTGAGCCATGCATCTTGTCTGTGATTAACCTCGGCAGTTTGATTCTACTGCGTATGATGTTTTGCATGTTATGGATGGTGCAACATCGCTACACCAAACATCTACAGGCACCGGTGCTTTGTATATAATCTTATGGCACCGAAAATCATTTGGCATGTCAGTCCTGTTCTGGGAGTTTACACTCATTATCCCTTCTAAAAGGTTATTAATGTGCTTGCACAGCGGACCTGTGAAGAGCACCGCACATTTCTTTACTCTTGAACTCTGAGTTATTGCATACCTGTCCTTGCTTCCACTGAGAAATATGGCTGTCCCTGAAGGATGCTGTAAACTACTCGTGCACTGTTTCCATATGTGGGGTCATCAGCATCACTCGCTGTCAGTTGTATTACTGATGTACCTGAGGAGAGAAGAAAGGCAAGCACAGTTTTGTTAACTTGGGAATGGAAGAATATGTACCGGAGAATTCCTTTAAGACATAGGAGCAGAACTAGCCCTTCAAGTCTGCTCCAACATGGCTGATTTATTTTCCATTCCAACTCCATTCTCATCATAACTTTTGATATCCTTACTAATTAAGTACCTCACAACCTCTCCTTTAAATATACCTAATGACTTGGCCTCCACGGCCATCTGTAGCAATGAATTTCTCAGATTCACCACTCTGTGGCGAAAGAAATTCTTCCTCATCTTTGTTCTAATTGATGTCCTTCTATTGGTTAGTTTATTTGGCTTGGTTAGCATAAGGAAATTGTTGGAGACGTTTCGATGACACTATCCTGTTAAACAGGCGGCGGTGAATTGTTACCATTTCCCCTGCAGCAAAAGGAATGAGCTGCCAGCAGAACTCAATGGGTCAGGCATCATCTTTAGAGGGAAACGGACAGTTGACATTTTAGACTGAGACAGTTTATCTGACCCTCGGGCTTCTTCTCATTAATTCATCCTCTAGATCTTTGTAGAATGCAGAGGCTAATTGCCTGTTTTGGAAAGAAGGTTTTCTGGCCCCAATCACAACGTCAAATAATGATGCAGCTTAATACTTATGACATCTGAATGTGCGTCTGTGAGTCTGGGGCCAAGGACTGCAGGTTGAGTGGTGGGCTGTCCTGTGCTTGGAGTCCCATCTGTGCCTGTGACTGGGTCAGAGGGTGAGAAAGGGGCAGGTTTTGCTACTGTTGTCTTGCTTTATTTTGTTGCTTGTGTTGCTCTGCTGAGTATCCTGGGCATGCTGTGTTGGCATCAGAATGTGTGGTAACACTTGTGGCTTGCCCATCACTTCTTTTTTCCTCTTAATGCAAATGATGCCTTTCACTATATATTTTGATGTACGTGTGGTAAATCTGAACCTTTGTAGATTTTTACAATTTACATTGATAATAAGTACTTAAGGTGAGCAACATAGTTTTGGAAAACAGAAACAGGATGAAAAATCACATAAAAATCCACTTATCCCTGACAGGAGCCATGGAACATTTCTTCGGTGTTTGTCAAACCAATTATAATTACTTCAGGCACCTTATTACTTCTCATGAATATCAAGCCGTGGCATTTAGTACACGTGACCAAAAACAAGTTTCTACCTCGGGGTCCAAAGAGATACAAGAATTAAATGAAAAATCTTCATGGTGGCTTAATGAGTCCTATTCCATTTTTGTTATTTATCTATCTGGGTACTGCATTCTGTGATGGCCATCAGTGACCATTCTCTAATTCATAAGCAAGGCAGACATGATTCGTGGCACCTATCAGTTCCAACAGATACATTGTCTTCTTCCATCTGGATAACATAACCATGCCACACCTCAGTTTCAATATGACCCTTGCCCATACTTTGGTGACCTGCAGACTTCACTAGTCCAGTACTTTCCTTGAGAAGCCTTAATCCCTCTGCTGTGTCACATTGAATGTCTGCTTTCTGTCAACAAGTTGACACCTTGCCCCCTGTCCATTCATCACTTCTGACTAATACTGACAACGTCTTAAGTTTGAATTTTTCATCCTGCCTTTCAAATTCTTCCATGGGCTTGCCTTTCCTCTAATGCAAACTCTTCAAGACAAAAATCTGTCCTGCATCAAAGGTACTAATTAATTAAAACAGTGGCGTATGTGTTTGCAAATCTACTGCTGAAATTCAAGCTTCATTGAACTATGAACGCCTATCAAAAAGATAAACCTAAATCTTATTCTGAGGACAACCTATCCAAAAGGGTAGCACTATCATGTCTCTAGGCTTGAAGTCCAAGGTTGGTTTTATTTTCTTCTCAAGACCTTGAAGTTTAACTCAAACCAGGAATCTTTTAGTTTCGAGGAAAAGAGTGTACCAACTGAGCCACAGCTGACATCAGTGAGTTCAGGAGGAATATGAAGTCTCTGACTTCAGGAATATTCTGAACCACACCTGTCCTCTCTTGTTTCTTCCTGCTCACCCACACCAATAATCTTGAATCTTAGCACAACCTGGCCCACAGTAGGAGCTCTTACACCCCTTGCTCCAAGCTCACTAGCATAGGTGAAGACATGACCATCACAGGCTCAGACCTTTAACTGATAGCATAGTAACCCTTGAAATTAAACTCACTTGCTGATCATTAGACCTTCAATGAATGGGACCAGAGTATTTACAATATTGGTTCCAGAAGCCTGACCTGAGAATCTGGAGAAGAGTTCAAATCTCACTAGGATAACAAAGAATTATAAATGCGATTGACTAATTGAAAATGCAAAGCTAACATCAGTAATGACCATTAAACTAGTGGATTACTATAAAACCTGCCTGGTTTAATCATATCTTATGAAGATGAAAGTCAATAATTTTCACCTAGTGTATTTGAGACTTGATCTATGTGCATGATAATGTGATCAGTTCTAAGTGCCCTCTGAAGAGGCCTAGCATGCCTTGTAGTTTAAGAGCAATTAGAGTTGGGTGATAAGTGCCAGCCTTGGCTCCTTGGAGAAGTTGAGTTTGTCCAGGTGGTCTGGGAAAAGGCATAGAGACGTCTGTCGAGATTTATCCAGAATGGCACGGAACCCTGCACTGTTAAGTATGCTTTTTGAAATTTCATCAGTTGCTAGGGAACGATCATCGCAATAAAGATGCCCTCTGGTCCATCTGAAACTCTTCACCTTCCAGAGCAAGATGTTGTCCATGAATGAGTGCTGCAAACTGCCATGTTCTCAGGTACAAGACCGTGTGCTGAGGGATGTACTGAAGGTCGGTGCATCTTCTAGGCCTTCCAGACTGTGCACACAAATTAAACAAATGCTATCTAGTAAAATGCTAACATTAATGAGCTGTAATGAAAATATTGACTTTTTCTACTTTACATGCTTTACAAAAATGTAATTAACAGAACTTAAGAATAGCTTAATTCATAAAAAGTATACATATTTTGAAATAATAGAAAAAGACTTGTCAGCAACCCCATGTGAAGTGAAAGAATGGTTAAAAAGTTGGTGCAACACCTTTACTGTACTGGACTGTTCTATGTTCTAACATGATGGCCAGAGATAGAATTAACTCTAACCATAATTTGTTTATTTACTTAGCAATACAATGTGTAACAGGCCCTTCCAGCCACGCCGCCCAGTAATCCCCCAATTTAATCCTGGCCTACTCATGAGACAATTTACAATGCCCAATTAACCTACCAACCGGCATGTCTTTGGACTGTGGGAGGAAACCGGAGCACCCTGAGGAAACCCACGCGGTCACAGGGAGAACGTACAAACTCCTTACAGACAGTGGTGGGAATTGAACCTGCGTCGCTGGTACTGTAAAGCATTGTGCTAACCACTTCACTACCGAGCCACATTGCAACAAATGGAATAGGTCATCAAATGAGAAGAAGGATGACATGTTGCAATATTTGAAGCAAAGAGAAGCTGAATTGTGTGATTGTGTTTAATTCCACAACAGTAGCAAACATCTTATAAAGAGAATTTATTGATCTCTTTCTACTTTCTACTTTCAACCTTAGATGCAATCAATTGTACGGAATGTTGATAACGTATCGCTATAATTTATTTACTTTTTTAAATTTTGGAAACAGTGCAGAATAGGTCCTTTTGGTTCTTTGAGCTGCACCATCCGAGCAATCCCCTACAACTTTGATTTAATCCTAAGTTAATTGTAGGACAATTCACAATGACCAATTAACCTACCTGGTATGTCTTTGGACTATGAGTGGTAAAACCCAGGGAAAACCCATGCATTCAATTTGGAGGTCATACAGAGACTCCCCACAGAGGATATTGGAAATGAACTCCGAACTTTGACACCCTGAGCTGCAATAGTGTTGCACTAACCACAAATACTGCTGGCCCTTTCATTCCCAGGATCATTCTTGTAAACCTCCTGTGGTCGCTTTCCAATGCCAGCACATCCTTTCTCAGATATAGGGTCCAAAACTGCTCTCTGGGACTATATACCTATATCTCTGGGACAACCATGCATCCTTTCCACTCTTTCATCATTGTGGGGTCTAAACCCCAGAGCTCTCCACCCAATAGCATTGTGGGAGTCTCTTTGATGCAAATGCTGCAGCAAATTTTAAGGCAACGTAGAACAATTAGATTCTAGCCTTGCCAATAAAACGTACATCTCTTGAAAGGATTAAAATACCACCAGAAACATTGATTGTGAGCGTGACGCTATAATTTGGAATGCCAGAACACTGGGCAAAATACAACTAAAAGGAATGTTAGGTCTGAGGAATGCTTGAGTCCAATCACAAATGTACTTTCATTCTTAAACAGGGTGCACTGTGTGATATGCAGCTGAAGAAAAGGGTTAACATTATAAAAGGCAACAGTTCTTTTGAGTGCACCAAGTTTAGTTTGTAAAGAGAAACAAAAATGTTACAGCTGCATTCACTACACGTCCCGCCCCCACCCCACCTTTCCGACAAGAACTCTATTGCATTCTCCCAGTTTCCCCACCTCTATTGGGTGTCACCTTGTGGATGTTGCAGCAAGGCAAGGGTTAATATGGTATGATGACTGAATAGAGTGCAGACACTGTATAGTCTCAAGCTAAACTAAACATTTGAGAGTTGAACTCCCCTTTGCATAGACGATTATCAATGTGGAAGGTCAGTAAGGCAAGAGTCAAGATGATAAGCTGAGAGAGACAGTGAGCAGTCATAATGCCCTCATCCAGTCTGAACACGGCCCTCGAAAGCCATACTCTCCTTTGTACAGCCTTTCTGTTCAAACCTGGGAACCAAGGTCACCAAGCATACTGAGACAAGATAAAGACGTAAACGAAGGATTCCAAGGCCACACTTATTATTGGGTAGTACCTTCCTAATTCTCAAGAGGTATTGGCCTTTAACACATAGATTTAATTGGTCATTAACACCTGAAACGTGTTGTAATTGGTACTTAAATATGCAATGCTAAGATTCAGAAGTGCACAAATTTTCTATTTAATCAATATTGGTATCTATCTCATCAATTTCTATATAAGAATGACATTTCTTTGTTTAAATGTATGCAATATACATCCTTAAATTTTTGTTCTTTGCAGACATCCACAAAAACAGAAGGGTGCTCTGAAGAATGAGTGATAGTTAAAACATTACAACCCTAAAGACCCCCACCCCTCCTCCAACGCAGCAGCACCAAGCAATGATCCTCCCCCAACCCCACCCACCTCCACAAAAAAGTTCAGAATGGTTTAGTGACGGGCTGAAATGTTCTCCTTGTGAACAAGTAAAAGAAGTGTGATTGATAAGTCAACATGAATTGTTAGTGTTCACTTAATTACCAATGACAACTTTCCACTTTAGTGTTTGCAATATGCTTTCCATTTTCCTCAACTGACATTCTTCCTCTACCGTAATTGATGATGCTCTGGATACATCCCCTCTATTTCCTGTACTTCTTCCCTTACTCTCTTTACTCACACCCAGAGAAAGGACCTAGTCCTCATCTTCCAACTCAGTAGCCTTCATATTCAAAGGAATATCTTTTGTAAATTTTAATACCAGACACATGATTCTTGTTTCTTGGAAGCTCGAGTTCACTCTTCTTTCAGAACCAATTCCCTCTTTATTTTCAGGTACCTGCTTGTTCAACAAGAGTTGATTGTAGCACCTGATTCAATATTGATTCAACGATTTCAAATCAACAGCCATTCTAACTTTGTCCCCAAATTTCCAGCATTTATAGTTTTCATTATCTCAAATTTCATCCATCTCCTCCCATTTTTGCTTTCCAATGATATTCCTTTTATCATTCACTCACTTTTATATTATTCAATCTCTTTTGGTCTCACCCTGTCAAAGAGCATTCCTTTTTTCCCACCTATGCCTTCCACATTCTCTGCAACTTCAAGCCTGTTTCATTTCTAACTTTGCCCTGTTAAAAGGTAATTGAACTGAAAAGTTAGCTCCCTTTCTTCACAAATACTGCCTGGCCTGCTGAGTATTTACAGCAATTTCTTTTTTTTATTGTATGTATGATACAGGCTCAATTAACTTTTACAAGTTACATTGGCTATCTCTCTCATACTTGCAATATTGTTAAAATAACATGAATAGAAATTCTGCTTTGGCTTATATGGTCACTTACAGGAACATCCTAAACTTAGAACTTCCATTAAAGAAGCTGCTTTACGAATGATTCCTTACCTATTGGAGACATTTCAGGAACATTGGCTACATAAGGTCCATCAAGAAATTTTGGTTCGTTGTCATTGATATCCTGGATCTTTATGATGAATTCAGACTCTGGCTCCATTGGTTGACCAGTCCATCTGTCCAAGGCTTGTGCACGCAGAGTATAGTGAGATTTCTCTTCCCGATCCAATCTCTGTACTGCATGGATGTCTCCAGTGTTGTCATCAATGGTGAAAACAGTACCTGCTCCATCACCAGAGAGGATGTATCTGACAGACCCTTCTCCTTTGTCCATGTCTGAATGAAGCTGAAAGTACACAATGATAGATTGGTTTTATTAAAACTGATTTCCTCACCTTTTATCTCCTCATTATTTTCCACCCCTCTGTCTTCCTTTTACTCTCAGTAGGTATATCAGTGGAGGCTGTGAAACAGAGTCCCTCGCTCCTTTATACTTTATTGTCGCCAAACAATTGATACTAGAATGTACAATCATCACAGCGATATTTGATTCTGCGCTTCCCGCTCCCTGGATGACAAACATTAAATATTAAAATATTAAAAATAGTTAAAATTAGTAAATATTAAAAATTTAAATTATAAATCATAAATAGAAAATAGAAAAATGGAAAGTAAGGAAGTGCAAAAAAACCGAGAGGCAGGTCTGGATATTTGGAGGGTATGGCCTAGATCCGGGTCAGGATCCGTTCAGCAGTCTTATCACAGTTGGAAAGAAGCTGTTCCCATAATCTGGCCGTACAAGTCTTCAAGCTCCTGAGCCTTCTCCCGGAGGGAAGAGGAACGAAAAATGTGTTGGCTTGGTGGGTCGTGTCCTTGATTATCCTGGCAGCACTGCTCCGACAGCGTGCGGTGTAAGGTGAGTCCAAAGACGGAAGCAACACACATCAAAGCAACCTTGATGTGTGTTGCTTGAATTTCCAGCATCTGCAGAATTCTTCGTGTCCAAGGACGGAAGATTGGTTTGTGTGATGTGCTGCGCTGTGTTTACGATCTTCAATATACAAAAAATTGACCCCCACCTTTTATACCTCAGAGGATAAATTTTTAGAATCAGCTTCTTTTGATAGAGTCAAAAAAGGAGGCAACCTTTCTGGTGACTGTAGGATTGATGACTAGAGGACATGTTTTTAAAGTAATTAAGAGGCAACTGGAGGTCTCAACAGGAACATCTTTTGACATGCTGAGTTGTGATCTGGAATGCAATACTTGGAAGCAGGTTCACTTGTGATGCTCAAAAGATATCTTATTGAAGGAATTATAGTGCCAAGACTTTGAAGGGAAAACAGAGGTATGCAATTAAATGAACACCGAATGTTGGAAGAACTCAGCAGGTCAGGCAGCATCCATGAAATCCTGATGTAGGGTCTCGGCTCAAACTGTCAACTGTTTATTCATTTCCATAGATGCTTCCTGACCTGCTGAGTTCCTCTAGTATTTTGTGTGTGTTGCTCTGGATTTCCAGCATCTGCAGAAACTCTTGAGTTTATGCATTTAAATGTATAAATTTACAAAAATGCTGACTTGTTGGGCATTTTCAGTGCTTTCTGGTTTTATACAACACCGAGACAGGATCTCGGCCCATGGCTTCTATGCTGAGCGTTGGGCCTGTCTATACCAATCCACCTCGTCTGCATTCTTAGCGTCATAGAACACTACAGCATAGAAACAGGCACCTTGGCCCATCTAGTCTATGGTGAACTATTAATCTGCCTAATTATGTAGCCATCCAGATCCCTCCCATCCATGTACCTATCCAAATTTCTCTTAAATGTTGAAATTGAATTCGCATCCTGAATGCCGAGCAACTGAACCTTCTTGATTAGCCTCCCATGTGGAACCTTGTCAAAGGGAACATCCACTGCCTTGCCTTCATTGTTTCCTGGTAACTTCCTCGAAAAACTCTATAAGACTGTGTAGATATGACCCACCAAACACAAAATCCCATTATGTCCCTATGCCCTCATTCATTCTATATTCCTCTATACCTCGTTCAGTCAATTACTGTCAAAATGCCTCTTAAATGTCATTACTCTTCCAGTTTCCACCACCTTCTCGGGCAACTCATTCTGGAGAATAAGTGCTCTTTGTGTGAAAAACTGACCCTTCATAGCTCCTGAAAACTTCCTCCCCCTCACCTTAGACTTATGCCCTCTGGTTGGACCCTCACACCATGAGAAATGGATATTGGCTGTATATTTTATTTATGTTTCTCAAAATTTGAAATACATCTATCAATTTACCTCTCGCCCTCCTCTACTCCTGGGTAGCCAGATCCAGCCTATTCAATCTTTCCAGTTAACTCAAGATCTCCATTCCTTGTGAATATTTTATACACCCTCTCTAGCTTAATCACATCCTTCCTATAGAGTGGTGGCCAGAAATGCACACAATACTCCAAGTGTTGCCTAACCAACATTTGCCATACACCTTGTATCCTGTCTATCTATGTTGCTACTTTCAGAGAAATAGGTACTTGTGCCCATAGATCTCTCTTTTAAGCAACACCCCTGAAGGCTCTGTTTTTCATGGTGTATGATGTTCCTTACTCTAACTTCACTCTGTACCTGTCTGAATTAAGTTCCATCTACCATTCCTTTGTTCAGTTTCCCAGTTGGTCCATATCCTGTTGTAACCTTAGACAAACTTCCTCCCTATCCAATTTTGGAACTATCTGCAAACTTTCTAACCTTCTCACCTACATTGGCATCCAAATCAAATATCTGACAAACAATAGAGGACCCAGCACTGACCTCTGCATCACGCCACTAGTCACAGGTCTCCAATTTGAGAAGCAACCCTCCAAAACTGCCCTCTGCCTCCTACCACCAAGGCAATTTTGTATCAAATTTGCTTATTCACCCTGGATTTAACCCGGTGGATCAGCCTGCAATGAGGAACTTTATCAAAGGCCTTGCTAAAATCCATATGGCAAGCATTCAACAAAGCTTAATTGATTGGAAAAATAATATGAAAATACTAATTCTTTAGTGGCCGACTAGCATTTGTCTCCATTAAAATCTATGGAGAATCTATCTGCATTGCATCTTCCATTGCCTACCTAACACAGACTGTTTAAATAGATGCCTCATTATAATAGCTGGTAAATTGCCACAGTTTTGCGCTCCCGCACTGAATGTCATTAATGTCCAAGTTCTGTTGTGAAAACATACTTCACACAGCTAACAAAAATTTTCAGGATTTCAGGATCTGCTTGAAAATCCCAAAGACCCCATTGGATACATAGGGAATTATTGGCAGCTGTGCAGAAGGCAGTGAATGATTTTTCATAAATCTTAGTCTCTGTCTTTCTAGAAGGTTAAAGATGGGCTCAGAAAAAGCAGCTAATGAAATTAACATCAATCTTTGTGCTTTCAATATCCTGTTCTTACCTTGCCAACGTATAAAGGTTCTGTTCCAGTGTATTCTTCCAGCACAAAAAATTGGTTCCATACCCACCCTCTCTTCACACGATGATGCAGCATCTTATCATGTTGGTTGTTCCCTACTGTGGTTGCTGGCTGAACATTCAGTACTTGCACTAAATCAACTAGACAGAGAAGTAGGCAGGATCCTCGTATATACTTACTACCCATTATATTGTAAATTAACATGCCAATTGTTACAAGAGAAGTTGGTGAAGATTAAAAGGGAAGGAGCTCAGACTTTGCAAACTTTTTTTGGAAACTAGGCATAACAGTCTTTGGTCAAATAGTATCTCTATTGAGTGCTGGGTTGAGGTGGTTTTCATAAGCAAAGAGCTCTTCACTTGGTTGCCAGGAAAATCTAAAGGTGTTCATCCAATTAATGGCCAGGAGTCCTCGACCTGCAAAAAAAACACAAGGTAGTTGTGAAGGATCTGTGGGCATGATAAAGAAAAGCAAGCATGCATTCCCAACAATACACATGTATGGAGGAAACAAGAAAGACAAGAGACTGTTGAATATCCTTTTAATCTACCTTGGCTGGCCATGGACAATGTACCAAGCCAGTTTGCACTACCTGTTAGGCAGTGGCTTCATAGTGAACTGATGGCTAACTACATTGAGTGGCCCTTTGCATTCCAGATTTGCACTTGGTCACTGCAGCAGGGAAGCCCAAAAATGCTTGATGGTGCCATCTAGGTCACTGTCTTTTAGCAAGATAAGTGGTGGGTTCATAAAGCACAACTAGTGAGTTTGTCATCACCTTTTTCGAATCTATTCTCACCTTCTGGCATATAATGGCTTTGTTCCAATACAAAAAAAAACAACCTAACCTCAATGGAATTGCCACTGGACTCAGGCCCAAGTCCATCAGTGGTTCCGCAGTGCGCTGAACTCTTTGCCTCATGCTCTTCATTTATTTGCAAGACTCATCATCAGAAACGCTTGAAATAGTGGAGAATTTTGACAGTTTTGTATCATCAGAAGCTTATCAGGGTGGTCATTGGGCGGTGCCTTGATACTTGTCTATGGCATGGTTGATGCTCACAGGTGGCACCATGTTGCACCTGGTCAACAGCAGTGAGGTCAGGAGGATGTTCTTTGTACAATCACAAAATCCTCATGGAGCTGTGAGCATCTCACAAAGGCAAGGCAGTATTGAGTGCAATACAAATGATTTTTCCTTTAGTCATCTAGTGCTACATATCTGTGTGGACTTAACTTGGGAGAAGCTCCTAGACTTTCCATTGAAAATGCAGCTGAGAACCATATACTTTTTGATAGTTTCATATAGTCAAAAATGGTCATATTTTCCCTTGCATGCGAAATTTTTAAATGTCCTAATAAAATTTAAAAACATTGATAATTTGTAAATAGTCATTATCGTAATGCAGGAATTGCAACAGTCAATTTACACACAGATAGCAATGTAACAATCCCTTTTCAGCCTATAACTACCAGCCAAAAACTCCTCTTCAATAAAGGACTATGGTACTTCGTGCAATTCTTGAGAGGGCAGATGGTTTAACTTGTCCAAAAGATCACATCTTGGAGAGTCCTACATTCCCCCTCAGTACTGCACTGGTGCATCAGTCAGGTTGTTGTCAGTAAGTCTTAGAAAGGTGCTTAAATCCAACAACATTTCTTACTTGCGGTAAATTGCTACCTATTGGCTACAAGTGTACCTTCACTGTAAAAGTGACACCTTGGTAGTTTGTGTTCGGTATCTCTTAGAGAGTCTACTTACTTTATTTGCATTTTTACCTCAATTCTTCCACTGAGGAAGGAAATCATTTCTTTTCTGTTTGCAATTCTGAAGCTGTTTTTTATATATCAAAATAAATGTTACTCATAATAAAAATATTTAGAAGAATATACTGTGCAATTCCTTTTTGTTCTTACATGCATAAAAATGCTTTAAGTAGTGTTCTATTGCATTCCTTAAACTCAATAGGCACATGAGAGTAACAATAATATTTCACATAAATTAATAGAATGTCTTTTTCTCAACTTTGATTCCTATTAATTCCTAGGACACATATTCTGGCACTTACAAGTGGAAGCCTCACTTTCAAAATCGCTTTCACAAAGACAAAAAAACTAAAAAGATTTATGACTCTGCTATTTTTTAACTAGCAGGATTAGGACTGTCTTATATGATTAACTTAAGGTTAGATGGAGCTTAATTAACATACATACTTAATGATACTGCAGCATTTTGAGGTTAATGACGGTAGCAGTGCTAATGTTCCCCCAGTTCCCTCTTGCTATTGAGGTCGGTACTCATTTGCAATCTGATCACTGTTTAAGGAAAGAATACTTATGGTGTTGTCAATGTGTGCAGTCCTTCTTATTATATTTTATCCTGATTAATTATTTGTGTTAACTCAAATCAGTTACATTATTTCCTTTCTAAATACCTTGACTCAGCAGTTACACCTCATAATCAAATGACTGAAAAGGTTTCAGTAGCCACCAGAGGTTAGTCTGACAATTTATTGACTAGCAGTAAACAATTGTGACCTTTGCAGTTATCACCACAAGTAAACTCATTGTTGTCTTGTGAGAGAATATGGGGATGGAAATGTATAATCTGTCATGTGCATTGAATGCACAACCTAGTAACATCTCCATCGAGCCTCACATTCCCTCAGCTTCAGTCCCCATGGCCATCTGCCTAGGCTCCGTTTGCCGCCTCCACGTGAGTTCTTCTCCCAGTCAAGTCCCAATGCACAGCCTCCTCTCAGTGGAAGCACAGATGGGCTACCAGCTGCCAACCTTCACCTTGCCCTGTTTACCCAATCAAACCTAAAGATCAGTATCACCTTAGCCATGATGAGTTAGGGTGCGGTTATGCTAAACAAAAGCAGAAAATGCTGGATGCACTCAGCAGGTCAGGAAGAGCCCTTGGGACAATATTTCAGCCCAAGAACCTATCATTGGCATTGGAAAAAGGAGAAAGCAAATGTGCTTTAAGTTGCAGAGAAGGGTAGGGGTGGAGAGAAAAGAGAAGATGTTTGTGATAGGGTGCAGACCAAAGCTGCATTCACTGGCAAAATGAAGCTGCAAGATACAGCCACAACTAAAGATAAATTAAAAAGGTGGTTATTTAAAGTTGATAAATATAATTTTAAGTCTCAACTGTTATAATGAGTGATTTAATTAGAAGAGCTAACATTTCTTCAGTTTATGTTGGGCATCATTTGGGAAATATAGGAGAATGAAGACAAAGAGTTCAAAGTGGCAGTGGATCGATGGATTAAAATGACGGGTAACTGAAACTTTTTAGTGAGCTGAATGGAGCTGGTCGGGCTAGCAGCCACTGACTGTCTGTTTGGTTCCTCCAATATAGATTACATACTTTGCTCCAATCAAGTTACTGCTACTGGGTTAATAATCCTGTGGGCTAGACATGTTTTCCAATCCCTCCATAGTGGCTGGGCAATTTAAGTAGTTAAATGAGCTAAGGTTATTTTTTAAAACTTACGCTAGTAATGGCAACCACAAAGCTATAGAAGTAAAAAAAATAAGTTCAGTTCAAAACGCCCTTTTTAGATTGAAATTTGTTGCCCTTGTTGAGTCTGGGTCTGGCCTATATATAACTTGGGTCAAGGTGTTTGACTTTCAATTGACTTGAAATGGCCTTGCAAGCCAATCAGCTTAAGAATGATTATGGAGAGTGGAAAAATGCTAACAGCACCACATTTGTGGATAAATACAAGAAAATCCTTCGGGATTTAAACAAAAATGAGACAGATATGAATAGAAAAAAAGCTGGAGGTTAATCTTATCTTTGCTACACTTCAAGTGCCTCCTCTGAATAATCTGATGCCATTAAGAGAATTGAAGGAATGGTTAAAGAATTTAGAGTGCACAGCTTGGATGCAATATTTCAACTAAATTCTTTTCACTGAAGTGTGGCCCAATATACTGTAACTGGTCTATGCTTTAAATCTACTTAAAATGCATTGAAGTGCTCAATTTGCCTAGCCATGATTTTGTCAATTCTTTTTTGGCTGATCTCTGCTTATTGAATAGAAAGTCTCAGGCAAGTTGTTGCAGCAAGTCGAAAACCCCACTAAACTTACAAGTAAGCATTTGTGAGAATATCAGACTACAGCAGCAGTGTTGGATTTGATGTTTTTGCATGCAAAACTGTATGGGAATGTCTATAGAAGAAATACTTCATTGTTCAAAAATGAGCCACACATGATGACTCAACATTAACTTTGAACCACTGCATTGTGTCTTTGGATGCTTCACGTGATCTTAATTTAATTCGGAGAAGTGTTGTGAATTGACCTAACAGTGAAAAATCACGTTGAAATTTGTGCATCTATTGCAGCTTTTGTATGACCAACTGTAAGAGGGAGGGCAGGTAATTTTGATTTTGGAATATACATGGCCAATATCAGAGCAGTTCTCTTATGTCTCCATGAGTATCAAAAAGAAAGATTTACACTTGTACAAGGTGTTTACAGGACTTTTAACTTTATTGGAAGTTACTGGAGGACAAATTATTGGGTGAAAGTCCATGTGCGCATCTATAATCTCATCAGATTGTTGTGGAAAGGTTGGCATATCTGCAAAACAACATCCCAGCCCTACACACTCAGACATGCCCCTGAATTCAACTCAAACACGAGGAAATCTGCAGATGCTGGAATTTCAAGCAACACACATAAAAATTGCTGGTGAACGCAGCAGGCCAGGCAGCATCTATAGGAAGAGGTACAGTTGACATTTCGGGCTGAGACCCTTCTCGGCCCAAAATGTCGACTGTACCTCTTGCTATAGATGCTGCCTGGCCTCCTGCGTTCACCAGCAAATTTGATGTGTGTTGCCTGAATTCAACTGTTGAATTTCACAACCTCCGGATGTCTGAAAGTAGCTAGCAGCCAATAAAATACTGTTTTGACATGTGGTCATCTGCTATAATACATGAAATATGGCAGTTTATCTGTGTAGAGTGAGTTTCCACAAGCTGCAATGAGATTATGTCCAGATAATCTGTTTTGTCTTGCTGAAAAATAGATAAGAATTGATCAGTACCCAGTGGAATATCTTGAGTTAACCTGAGATAACATTAGGACCTTAGTCTGATATCTCACACATTCCCTGCATCTCTGATTCCCTTAGTGCTCGTAAATGTATTGATCAAGGCCTTGAACATACGCAACAAACTAACAACTGCAATCCTTTGTGGTAGAAAATTCCAAGGATTGAAAATCAACTGAGCACATCAATTTCTTAATTCTGTCCTAATTAGCTGATACTTTATCTTGAGACCATACCCCCTAACTCTGTAGTGCCAGGCATGCCCGTCAAGTCCCAGTTAATCCTGCTCAGCGGGCAAAGGCTATTCTTATTCAATCCCTCTTCATATGCTTCTCCTTTGCCTCAGGAGGCAACTGACTCCAAGCAAGTATATTCTCTCTGAGGTGCAAAGGACAAAACTGCAGACAATATTCCAGGCATATTCTCACCAAAACACACTACAATTTCAGAAGGATTCCCCTGTTCTTATACTGCTTTTCCCTTGAAATGAATATTAAATAAGACAGTCATAAAGGAAAATGGGGCAGATTAAGTTATCACAATGCAATTCTGTTTTACTTGAATGCAACAAATTTTGTTTGAGCTAATGGTGGAAAACTTAAGTTCAAAATTCGAAGTTCAAAGTAAATTTATTATCAAGGTGCATATATGTCACCACATACAACCCTGAGATTCATTTTCTTGTGGGCATACTCAATACAATCAAGAACTTTTATAGAATCAATAAGAGACCACACCCAACAGGATGGACAACCAATGTGCAAAAGGCAACAGACTGCAAATACAAGAGAAAAGAATAAGCAATAAATATCAGGACCATGAGATGAAGCGTCCTAAAAGTGTGTCCTTAGGTTGAGGTAGTTCACTGATGAAGTGAGTGAAGTTATCGCCACTGGTTCAAGAGCCTGATAGTAATATCTGATTCTGAACTTGGTGGTGTGGGTTCTGTACCTTGCCCCTGATGGCCACAGCGAGAAGAGAGTGTGGCCCGGGTGGTGGTGGTCCTTGATGATGGGTGCTGGTTTCCCGCGATAGAGCTCCGTGTAATGTGCTCAATGGTGGGGAGGGTTTTACCTGTGATGGACTGTGCCATACCCATTACTTCTTGTAGGATTTTACGATGAAGATGGGGATCAGTTCCTACCTTAAAGAATCCAGCTTCTGAATTAAGGAGTGTTTTTATGAGCTGTAGACCAGGTTTAATACCGATTGTTGCACTTTGAAGTATTTGACTGTTTTACTTTGAGAAGCACACTGCTGGGCTGTCTTTTGTACAACTGCATCAACAACAGCTTGGATTATATTTTTCATCAATACAGTAAAAAGACCACATGCTGTTTCTCCGTAGCCATATCAAATAAAATTTAACACTGAGTTGAATAAAGAGCAAAATGAAAGAGGCAGAGACCAGAAAAAAATGGACTTACTGTTCCCCTTGAATAATCTATATGCTATCTAGAATGTTTAGCAAGCCTGATATATTTTCCTGGCATTAGTCTGTGATTTAATTTGGATTTAATGAAATAAAGAGGACCTGAAAGAAAGAACTTAAGATGATTTACGTACTAAATCTGACAAATATTTTAATCCATTTTATTTCAAAAGCCTGATTTGATCAAAAGTGCAGTTTTGCAGCTCCCTTGGTAACTTTCTTTTGGGAAGGGAGGACAACATTTTTGTCAATGAGGAATTATCCACATCGCGTAATGCATTTCAATTTGGTGATAGCTCTGTGTAAAAAGAAACGTTCATTAAGTTTTTTTCCTTTAATGCAACACACTTTGAAATATAGCATTCATGGAAAATTTTATGAAAGTACATGCCGATACATAATAATCGCTAAATAATGACCACCCCAGGAGGTTGATGCTTATACATTGTGAAAGTTAACATATTTCTCCTTCAGCAACTTTCTAACCTGATAGCAATACTAGTCTCAAGAAGAACAGTTTCTCAATGGCTGAGAGTCTTTTGTTGAGATCAATTCAAATTAGCCTGAGACTTTAGCTGGTTTGGGCACAATCTTTTCTTCTGTGTTTTGTTGTTGCTCTGCTCAGTGAAACTTATTATTCATTCAGCATGGACAAAACATCCTCTATCTGCATGTCCTTGGTTTTGAATAGGCTTTGTACAAGCAAACCACACTTGGGTCAATTGGTTATTGCTGACTGTGTAAGAATAGGGACCCACATGATGAGTCACTGTAGCAAAAGAAAACCAAAGCAAACCCCATCTCACGAGAACATCCGCCTCAATTTATATACTGGAAAGAACTTGATTTTCTTCTGTACTGATAAACATGGATGAAACCAGAGCCACTCTGTCAACTGATGAGTTGGTACACCGGCAAGTGAATTTTAATGCACAATTGTGGCATCTCCTAAGCACTACTTTTGTACTCTGCTTGATTGTAGCTTTGGTGTCCTCACCCAAGTACCTCACTTTATGAGAAATGCTTCTGTAAATACAAGACAAGAAGTGGCACACATGAGCTAGGAACTCAGCAGGTCAGGCAACATCTAAGGAGGTGAATAAGCAGTTGGCGTTTTAGGCAGAAGAGACTGGAAAGGGAGTGGGCAGAAGCCGGAATTAGAAAGTGTGGGGAGGAGAAAGGTGACAGGTGAGACCAGCTGAGGGGGTAGGTGGGTGACGGGGAGGAGGGATGAAGTAAGAAGCTGTGAGTTGATAGGTAGAAGAGGTAAGGGGCTGGAGAAGAAGGAATCTGATAGGAGAGGACAGTGGACCATGGAAGAAAGGGAAGGCGGAGAGGGCCAGAGGGAGGTGATGGGCAGGTGAGGAGAAGAAACGGGGTGAGAGGGGAACCAGAATGGGGAATGGAAAAAAAGAAGTGAAGGGAGAGGGGGGGAAGAAATTAATGGAAGTTAAAGAAATCATTGTTCATGCCATCAAGTTGAAGGTTATCTAGATGGAATATGACACTTTGCTCCTCCAACCTGAGTGTGGCCTCATTGTAGTAGTTGAAGGCACCACGTTCAGACAAGTCAGAATGGGAATATGAAGCCACATGGGTGAATTAAAACATCTGCTTCAGCCATAGCTCAGATAGTTGCACTTCTTGATTTGTAGGATTCAAGATCAGCATTAGAACCTTGAGTACAAACCTCTTGCCTACCATTCGCTGCAATGCAGAGTACTGTAGGTCAGATAAGCTGAAATATTTAGCAGTATGATAATGAATAATTAAAATTAATGTTTGTGACTCTCTTCTCCTCATGCTGGTCTCTGGGCTAAGTGTGATTGGTTTTAAAGACAAGAGAAAATCTGAAGATGCTGGAAATCCAAGAAACACACACAAAATGCTGGAGGAACTCAGCAGGCCAGGTCATGGAAAAAAGTACAGTCAATGTTTTGGGCCAAGACCCTTCAGCAGGACTCAGAATTAATCAGTCAGGAGGCATGTGACCATGCATGTCGGAATCACGGGTCCAAAATTCTCCAAAAAAAAAGACAGTAGAAGCTAAGAAACATGCTTAAGGTACATCGAGGACAAGGTTTCTCCGTGATATGGTGGTGACTGGAGCAAGGCTCAGGGGAGCCACTGGACAATTGGCCGAAGAGGCAGAGAAGTGCAGCTTTTGGCTGTGGCTGAGGAAGAAGGACAGAAATTGGAGGACCCACTAACCCATCGAAAGCGGCAGGGGGCGGCAAGGAGACATCACTGCCATCTCTCCGTCATAAGGAGACGTACCAGGGTTAAGGGAGCGAAACGTCTGTGAGCGGTGGTCCCTGGCTGGTGACTCTGCAGCTGACCTCAGGGCACTGCTGGAGATGCGGCAGGAGGCGATGCTGAGTGGGAAGCATCTTCCTGTAAATCTCAGTGAGTAGGTAACTCATGAATCTGTGGTCAAGAATAGATACTCTGTAAACTAACTATTCCCTCAAGTAATTGAATAATGTCAGCAACACACACATGGATTTCCAGCATCTGCAGATTTTCTCTTGTTTGTGACTGAATAATGTGTGTGGCTTCATTAGTAGCCTCACAAGATGATACTTTGCTTTCTATCTTCTTCTGTATTATGAACAGTTAAAACAAATTAACATATCTTGTATTTAGTAGTTAGATATCTAGAACTGAAATATCACAACATTGAAGGTCCAGAGAGGCAACAATTAGAGATTTGTAGACTTTTTTTCTTACTGGCCTACAGTGGTTAGATTACTGGGAAAGTATCCAAAAGCTCATGTTATGGATTTGAAGATAAAAACTTGAATTCAAATTTCCCAATCAGCAGGGAGCAATTCCAGTAAAAGAATTTGAAATGTAAAAAGCATGTATCGGTAATAGTGATCAGGAAACTAGACATTGTAAAAAGCTACCTGGTTGCTTGGTGACCTTATAGAAGGAAGTCGGCCATACTTACTACTTACAGCCTAAATGTGATGCAGACCCACAATGTTGTTAACACTTAATTGCCATCTGAAAATATCTAGCAATGCATTCAGCTCAAAGAGCATTCCAAGACAGGCTTAAATTGTCAGCCTTGTCCTAACATCCAGAACTTATGAATAATTAGAAGAAAACACAGTAAATTATTTTGGGCAATTGCATACTTTATTTTCTGCTTTTCCTTTCTAACTCCAGTTTGTGCTTTCTTAATCCATTTATTCTTTACTTCTTTTATCTTTTGGAGTCATAGAACACCACAGTACAGAAACAGGCCCTTTGGCCCATCTAGTCTATGCCAAACTATTATTCTGCCTAGTCCCATCGAACTGCACTTGGATTATAGCCCTTCATATCCCTCTCAGTCGTGTACTTACCCAAATTTCTCTTAAGTTTTGAAATTGAACCCACAGTTTTACAGGTGATCGCTTAAAATTACTTTCAAAATCTTTCACCATCTGTGAATCTTATGTCGAGGAAGTTCAACGGGCCCTTGAGTGGCTCTTTGCACTCTCTAAACCATTATAAGCCTGCTTTGCAATAATTTGCTGTTCAAAAAATTAAATATGAAGGATGCAGAAATGAATCCATCTAGTACAATTGAATACCACAGGGCATCCAGGTCCAACAAATTCGGAGCCACAGCTGCACAATAGTGTTAACATTTTGTTCTGAAAGTAAAGCAGTCAGCATTGAGTTTGAAAGATCTTTACAAATATTTTGGAAAGAAAGTAAAATGGCACAGTACCAGTGACGAGCTGGTGTAACCTGAGAAACCATGCAAGATAAAGATGTAAATTGGATCCTTAATGTGTGGCTTATTTGGTAGCACCTTTGCTTATGAGTCATCAAGTTTTGGATTCAAGCTATCTCAAGCACAAAAATCTGCACTCAACTCCAGTGTAGAACTAAAGAAATGTTACACTATTAGCGGTGTTGCTTTTGAGGTGTGAGATGTTGCACTGAAGCCCCATCTGCTGTCTTGGCTGCGATGTGAGATCTCATGGTGCTACTTATAACAGTTGGGGAGTTAGCCTAAACACCACAGCCAATAGTTAGTTTTGAATTAGTGTTTCTTAAACAAATTATGTAGTTGTGTGTAGGCACCTGTAAAAATTGGCTCCACTTTTCCTGTGTTATTAATGTGGCTACTCTTCAAGTGTACTTCAGCAGCTACGTAGCACTTTAGGCTTTTCTGAATTGCAAGCCTTAAGGCTGATTTATACTTCTGCATCAAATGGACGCCATAATCTATGCAAGTGGCCTCTGTGCGTTGTGAGCATTTATACCTGTGCGTTGGAGTGTCTACGTCGCTCTGCAATTCGGGCACGTTGCGCATGTGCACACACCTGCCCGTTCAAGGCTTCGTGGTCATGGTAGTCTTTCTCGGGATAAACAGGTTTAAAGTGAGTGTCTTTTTTCGTAAAAGTGAAATGTGTCCTCCATAATTTCGGAGGTCTGTAAAGCTTTATGGAAAGCATTGCAGCCAGAGTTCCTTCCCTGCCCTTCAGTCAGCCAACGGGAAGCTATTGCAGCGTAGGAGGAAATGTGATGCTACCAAGTGGACCAATCACAGTTGTTGCGGTCTGCATCGCCGTGACGCGTAGTTACATTTTGGGAGAGGTGCGTGTCAGGCTACGGCGTAGGGGTCCACGTAGGCTCTGTGTAGGGTTCGCGGCAACGCTGTACCTACGGCGTCGATTTGACACAGAGGTATAAATCAGCCTTTACTCTTATCTCTTTACTTGTAATTTAATGGAGATAGTCACCGATTTAACACAAACAAGTTAATAAATTTTATGAAATAGTGAGCAGAAGAAAGCTTTATTAATATGATTATTTCACCTACAGTAGTAGGTGATGTAATATAATATAATATAAATATTATATAATATAAATATAATCATGTGTATTATATTTAAATAGTGCTCACATAGTACTGATTCAGGCTGCCAATGCAGAGATGTCATCTGCACGTTTTAAACACAAGGGGGTGCCATCTAGCCTTTCTTTCTAAACACAAATCCTGTAAACAACGTATTTCTTCACAAGTCTTTAGCAATATTCTACTTGAAAACTTTTTAGTTTCCTCAGGTGCAAAAAATCTGTTATCACCCTTTTCCATCTTCAGAGGTTGTCAATTTTTAAATAAGTTTAAGTGTTTGAAAAGCAGTAGAATATTTGGAATTGTTAAATTTCTGGAACAATTTGTTGGTAAGATTTTTACGATATTTAAGTAGTGTGAACGATCAAATATCACAAGGTTATCTTCCCATTGGAATGAAATTACTCAAAGATTCAAAGTACGTTTATTATCAGAGTATGTATGCAGTATACAACCCTGAGATTTGTCTTCCCACGGACAGCCATGAAACAAAGAAAGCCATGGAACCAGGAATCAGAATCAGGTTTGAGATTGCCAGCATGTGTCATGAAATTTGTTAACTTTACAGCAGCAGTACAATGCAATACATGATAAATAAATATAGAAAAAAACTGAACTACAGTAAGTATATACAGTATATGTCTTTTAAATCGTTAAATTAAGTAGTGCAAGCAAAGAAATAAATAAAAAGGTCGTGAGATAGTGTTCATGGGTTCAGTGTCCATTTGGAAATCAGAGAGCAGAGGGGAAAAAGCTCAAAGAAAATGCCAACCCCCCCCATGTGTAAAAAAAACAAATTGCGCAAATGACAACAAAAAAAAAAATGAGAAGCACAAAATATAAAACACAAAATTGAAGGAGCCCAGGTATATTCAATTCAGCTCAGTGTTCATTATCTGCAGGCCACCCTGATCAAAATTGCCCAAAATAGCGACTAAGAAGGGAGCAACCAGAATCTAGGAACAGACCATAACATGAACAGATGAAGGAGATACGACTATTTCTGTTTGTTCCGATCAATATCTCGGTGAGCAACACACTCATATTTCAGTCAGAAGCCTATGGCTTTCACTTTCACTTCAGACTTGAGCAGAAAACTCCAGCCAAAGCTTCTCTGCAATATTTTGACTTGTTGGCAGTCTGGATCTGTCTACCCGTCCATGATCCAAAGCATAATATGGGAATGTTGTGAAAAAGGGAAGTTTCCTGTGGAGCCACAGTCACTGTTCAACCCTCAACATTGGACATGGTAACATTACTTTTCGTGGGATATAGCTGCTCCATTTCCTTCTGTTCTTGCTTCAGTGAGTGAAGTGTTGGCTTTGTGAAAGGTGCTATACAAAATCCCAAAATGTATTTCATGCCCATGATCATGTCTGCATTCTGACCTTCTATAGTCATATGTTGTCAGAGATTCTTTTATGATCAGCTAAATTGAGAAGAAAATCATAAAGGAAAAACATATCTTGATGTATTTAATTGCTTTGTAAGTGCTTTGGGTCTCATCACCATCCCTTGTGTATGTTGAGGGAAAACTGCTGGTATATTGAGGCAGCATAGAGTGTGAGTGTGGGAGGGGGGGCTGCTGCTTGAACTAGTTGTGTAGAGGGTTAATTTCGGTGTGAATTGGTGACCTAAACACAGACAGGAGGTAAACCTTTGAGAGTGCCATAAGAAGGGATTCTGGGAAAAGAACGAAAAAGTCACTGGAAGCTTTGATGAATACTCTTGCCAATACTTTTTCCAAATTCCTACATTCTTAAGAGTATTTTGAGCAGATGCCTTTAGAAGTTTTTTAGCTTCTATTTCTAGCTTGCAACACTTGGTTATGGTTAGTGTTTTAAGAACTAAATTACGTTATTGAACAGTAGATGCCAAGCATGACAAAACAGAAAGACAGGAAGCACACAGTGTGCTGGGCCCATCCCTCTAACCAAACTTGCTGCCATGGTTCCTGCCCACCAGAGCCTTTCCATATGCGGAGGGCTGAATGATTTGACCTTAATATCTAATGCTTGCTGAGATCTATGAACCAAACCTGAGCTGGTGTAAATTTAGGTTCCACCCGAAACCCTGACATGCCTTTGAAAACTTGTGCTTGATGAAGACTTTTGAACAATCAGAACCATAATCAGGTTTAATATCACTGGCATATGTTGTGAAATTTCTTACAGAGAAAAATGTGAGTTACAGTAAGTATGTAGATGTATATCAAATAGTTAAATTAAATAAGTAGGGCATAGATTAAAAAAAGTAGTGAGGCAGTGGCAATTTTAAATGTCTCTCAGAGGCATTTAAGTATTCCAATTGATTAAAGTAATTAATATGATTAAAATAATTAAGCACATTTAAAGACTAATTTTACAATTAAATACTAATTTTACAATTAAATACATTAATATAGTATAAATAAATAAAGCACATACTTTTTGTCAATGGTTGGCAATCCATTCAAATGAATGGGGTTGCTGTTTCCATATTAGACCTCTCTAATGTAAAACCAAGGGCCAGATGGAAAGTGCTTTCAGAGCCCCTGCTCTGTGATTCTGTGCTCTGATGTTGGATTCTATAGTGAGTCCAGTGGCGAAGCTGCAAGTTGAAAATCCTGGCATGAAGGTACCTCAGATTTTGTATTTTAACACCTACACAGATTGATATCCGGCACACTTAGGACAGGAAATGTTTGATAGCTGGTAGATCTATACAGAATTATTAGCTATTTAACTCTCATTTAAAACAAAAATGAATAATGAAGGCAAATACAAATTTCTTACATTAAAAGACAAAGAAATTTAAAGAGGGGAGCAAGAAATGGTAGAGAAGTACTTTGGTTTTTACTTCACAAAAGAGGATATAAATAATTTCCTAGATGTGCTGGGGAAACAGGAGCTGAATGGGAAAGAGAAATTGTAAGAAATGTTGCTGGAGAAATTAATAGCACTGAGAACTAGTATATTCCCAGGGGAGGATGATCTATATCTCACAATATTAACAGAGGTAACCATGGAAATAGTGGATGTACTTGTTTTCATGATAATGGAATGGTTTCTCCATTTTGCAGTAGGAAGGGAGAGGGGCAGGGGAATGGCAAATATAACCCCACTACAGGGAGAGTGTGTAGGAAGCTACGAACAAGTTAATATAACCTATTAGTAGGGAAATGCTAGACAATATTATAAAGGATGTGATAAAGGGGCACAGAAATATTGATAAAGTCAACAGTGACTTATGAAAGACGAACTATATGAGAAAACTACTGGACGTTTTTGAGGATGTCACTAGTAGAATAGATAAGGCAGAACCAATGAGCATTGTGTATTTGGACTTTCAGAATGCCTTTATAAAATCTCCCATGAGAGGTTAGTTTTTAAAATTAAAACACGTGGCATAGGGTATAACATACTGGCATGAATTTAAAATTAGTTAACTGGCAAGAAACGGAGTTGACTAGAAGTGGCAAATGGTAACTAATCGGGTACCACAGGGATCAGTTCAAGGGCCTCAGCTATTATACATTATGCATCAGTGATTTAATTGAAGGAACTGAGTACAGTACATCTAATTTTGCTGATAACATGAAACTGTGTAGGATTGTGAGTTGTAAGGAGGTTGAAAAGAGGCCTCAAGGTGATTGAGACAAGTTGCGTGAGTGGGCACATGCAGAATAATGTGAATAAATGTAGTTATCCATTTCAGTCAGAAAAAAAATAGAAGGACATGTATTATTTAAACAGTGATAGACTGTAAAATATTATTAAACCAAGGGGCTGGGTGCCCTTGTGTGCGTGCCTGCGATGCTGCTGCAAGTAATTTTTTCATTGCATCTATGCAGACATGCGCACAGGACGTTAAACTCGATCTTGTTCTCCAGTCTCTGAGTGCAAATGTGCAGATGCAAAAAACAGTTCAGGCAGCAAACTGAGCTCCACTACAAAAAGGTTTTGAGTACAGGGGCACATCTTCCTGCAATTATGCAAGCGGACTGCATCCGGAATATTTTGTGCAGGTTTTGTTTCCTGGCCTCCGAAAGGATAAACTTGCCATCGAGGAGTGCAGCAAATGTTTATCGGTTTGCTTCCTGGAATAGTGAGATGAGATTAGACCTTTAAAAGGAATATTGGAGATCTCATTGAAATGTACACAATTCTGACAGGGATAACCAGACTGGATGTGGGAAGGATGATTCCTTTCGCTGGGGGTATAGAACAAGGGATTCCATGTCTTAGGATCCCTTAGGATCCAAGGCGAGATATTTACAACAGAAACAAGGAATTCAAAGTGCATTCAAATAAAAAGTGAATTGGCAGAGCATGGAACCTAGGGTCACAAAGAATGCTTTTGGATCATTGGCCTTCATAAATCAAAGTATTGGGTACAGGAATTGGGTGGGATGTTTTGTGGAAGTTGTATGAGATATAAGGCCTAATTTGGAGTATTGCATCCATTTCTGGTCACCTTCTTACAGGAAAGATATCAATAAGATTGAAAGAGTGCAGAGAAAATTTGCAAGGATGTTTCCGGGAATTGAGAACCTGAGTTATAGGGAAAAACTGAATAGGTAAGTATTTTATTCCCTGGAGCATAGGAGAATGAAAGTAGATTTGATAGAGATATACAAAATTATGTGGGGTATATAGGGTAAATGTAAGGAAGCTTTTTCCACTGATGTTGGAAAAAATCAAGAGTTATTGGTTAAGGGTGAAAGGAGAAATGTTTAAGGGGAATATGAGAGGAAACAGGGGCGAGCTGCCAGTGCAATTGGTGGACATGGGGGTCGATTTCAAATTATAAGAGAACTTTGGATGGGTACCTGGATGGAGGAGTGGGTTATGGAGGGCTACGGCCCAGGTGCATGTCGATGGGCTTAGGCAGATTAATAGCTTGGCATGGTCTTGATGGGCTAACGGGCCTGTTTCTGTGCTCTAACCTTCTATGACTCAATAATTTTCTTCATTAAGAGAATGGTGGACTTGCAGAATTCACTGGTGCAGACAATGGAAAAGACCAAATTACTGAAAATATTTATGAATGAGGTAAACACAAGTAAGTGGAATGAGGAGAGGGTAGTAATATTGTAATAACCCATTAATATACTGGATGGAGCAGCAGGTTTGAAGGGTCAAATAGACCACTCCTACTCCTGTTTTCTCTGTATTTTGCTCTGGATTAAAGGAATGTTTGACAATTGTTTGTCAAACTATTTGTATTTAATTGTTATCCTCCTTTCCTCCAAGTTTGTGGATGACACGAAGCTGGGCGGCAGTGTTAGCTGCTAAGAGGATGCAGGGTGACTTGGATAGGTTGGGTGAGTGGGCAAATTCATGGCAGATGCAATTTAATGTGGATAAATGTGAAGTTATCCACCTTGGTGGCAAAAATAGGAAAACAGATTATTATCTGAATGGTGGCCGATTAGGAAAAGGGGAGGTGCAACGAGACCTGGGTGTCATTATACACCAGTCATTGAAAGTGGGCATGCAGGTACAGCAGGCGGTGAAAAAGGCGAATGGTATGCTGGCATTTATAGTGAGAGGATTCGAGTACAGGAGCAGGGAGGTACTACTGCAGTTGTACAAGGCCTTGGTGAGACCACACCTGGAGTATTGTGTGCAGTTTTGGTCCCCTAATCTGAGGAAAGACATCCTTGCCATAGAGGGAGTACAAAGAAGGTTCACCAGATTGATTCCTGGGATGGCAGGACTTTCATATGAAGAAAGACTGGATGAACTAGGCTTGTACTCACTGGAATTTAGAAGATTGAGGGGGGATCTGATTGAAACGTATAAAATCCTAAAGGGATTGGACAGGCTAGATGCAGGAAGATTGTTCCCGATGTTGGGGAAGTCCAGAATGAGGGGTCACAGTTTGAGGATAAGGGGGAAGCCTTTTAGGACTGAGATTAGGAAAAACTTCTTCACGCAGAGAGTGGTGAATCTGTGGAATTCTCTGCCACAGGAAACAGTTGAGACCAGTTCATTAGCTATATTTAAGAGGGAGTTAGATATGGCCCTTGTGGCTAAAGGGATCAGGGGGTATGGAGGGAAGGCTGGTGCAGGGTTCTGAGTTGGATGATCAGCCATGATCATAATAAATGGCGGTGCAGGCTCGAAGGGCAGAATGGCCTACTCCTGCACCTATTTTCTATGTTTCTATGTTTCTCATCAATGAAGAAGTTACACAAGTTAGCCAATGTAGGCTATTTGACAACAGTGTAAAATGGTGAAATTGGCTTGGTTGCTCATAAACTTAATGTTTATTGTTGTGTATTTAATATTTCAGTAATATTTGAGTAATATTGTAAATGTATCATTTGAATAAGCATTATTTGTTTAAATAATTCATTACGGGATACATGTAAAAATACATGAATTGTATACGTCATGACGCTACCATGTGATACGTGCGCACCTTGCTTAAAGTAAAAACAAAATTAAGATGTTATTCCCAGCTCCTTTGTTTTCCTTTTGATTAGTTCTATGTTTTGGAGTTAAAAAAACATAACAGTGGTGGTGAGGCATTTGTTAAACAAAGCCAAGATGGCTACCTACCTATTGAAGTGCAGCAAAACTTTAGAGTTAAAAAAAAGCACAGCAAGCAATGGTTAATTTAAAAAAAAAGCAAGGTGGCACTTCTTTTTCTTTCGGAATAGCAAGCATTCTTTGTGAAAGGAAAGACGATCCAGTTAAATAAAATGCAGAAAACTGAAGAATTCATGGGTTCTTAAACAGTACCATGTGATAATAATCATAGAAAAATAGCAGAAATCGCTGACCACATTAGAAATATTGACGTGTTTGATTACACAAGAGATAACTGGATATTGTATACTGAGTGAATCAAATGAATAAAATCCTATGGCAGTACAGGAAAGATACTGGCAGGAGAGAGGAATGGCTGACAGGCAGGAGGCAGCGAGTGGAAATAAAACAAGCCTTTTCTGGTTGGCTGGCAGTGGCTAATGGTGTTCTTCAGGGTGTTCTTTATGATGGAAGTTCCAGTCGCACAACTTACAATATGGAAGAGAGATGTCAGGGGTAAGTTTTTACTCAGAGAGCGGTGAGTGCGTGGAATGGTCTGCCAGCAACGGTGGTGGAGGCGGTTACAATAGGGACTTTTAAGAGACTTTTGGATAGGTACATGGAGCTTAGCAAAATAGAGGGCTATAGTTAAACCTAGTAATTTCTAAGGTAGGGACATGTTTGGCACAACTTGGTGGGCCGAAGGGCCCATATTGTGCTGTGGGTTTTCTATGTTTCTAAACATTATT